>NC_060271.1:54482097-54782097 GCF_021613505.1 Equus quagga
GTGTGTCTATATCCAGCTCTACATCTACATTTATATCTATACGCGTATCTATATCTATATCTGTCTATACCTATCTATCATCTTTCTATCCATCAAGAACATAAAAAGAAATTAAAACAAAAGCCATGATAAGAATGTACACTAGAAGAAAAACTGCCCCAGAAAACATAGGAAGATTTTAGGTAACTAATATTATACAGTTCAAGTGTATTTAATGAGGACAGGTTTTTTTCTGATAGGTGAGCCTAAAGAAAAGATTTAAAATATTTAAAAAGTGACACTAGCATGATAAAGAGTGATAAAAATTAAAAGAGCAGCACACCATATAAAAATGTGTGGAATGCAAGGAAAGTGGGACACGAACAAAAATTTATGGAATTAAATACTTGTGTTAGAAAAGGAGAAACATCCCAAATCAATATGCTTAGGATTCATCTTAAGAAACTAGGAAAATAAGAACAAATTAACTCCAAAGCAAGAAGTAAGAAAACAATAAACTTCAAGTTTAAAGTTTTGTAATAACTTAATTGAAATGAAGGAATTCCCTGAGAGCAAAAGCAAAACAAATCTCACTCAGGGGAAACTAGATGCCCTAAGTTGTCCCATTTCTATCAAATAAGTGGAATTCATAGTGAAAATCCTTCCATCGGAGAAAACTCTAGAGCCAGATGGCATCACTGGTCAATTATACCAAATATTTAAGGCTTCTCCACAACAACTCTACATTCCTGTAAATAGTAGATCAGTGTCCACAAATATCTGAGGCAAAGAATGTATTGAGAATTTTATAATAGGATGAGATTCTCTTTAAGTTCAAAACCACCAGACTAACACCAAAACCCTTTCTGGAGATAATAAAAGAACAATATTTGGAGGTGAACTTTAACCTACCAAGAGATGAAATCAAGTAAAGAACTAAACAATGGAAATTCTGTGACAAAAGCTCAAAATGAGCATGGAGTCGTGTAAAATGACTAAAACCTGTAGATACACTATTACTATTAAACATGCTAACAATCTAAAAGTAAGTCTACAACTAGCACAAATCAGAAAATATGAGGCTAGATTGTATAGGAAAATGTAATTGAATTTATTATTTCATCTTTCTTAGTAGGGAGGCAATAAATACTGCTAAAATTGAAATACTTAATTAGCCAACAAAAGCAAATGACCTTAACACCCTCCAATTTTTTATTTTACTTTAGAAGTATTCTTTAAAATTTTCTTAGGTAAATAAACATCTACTCGATATTCAACAACTATTTCTATTTTATTTTTATTCTTTTTTTCTGTTATTCAAATACAATAAAATTTAGTATTTTGTATGAAACATGTATGTACATTATGTTCTGCTTTGTGATTTTTTTTCTTTCTGCTCATGATTCTATCTGTCTGCTCATCCATCATCCAATTCATGTATATGAAGAGAGAGATATCCAAAATGATATGGAACAAACATGGAGAGCATTCATTTCTGGGTAGCAGGAAATGGGGGTATTCCTTGGTTTGTTGTTTGTGTTATTCTGTATTGCTTAAGTTTTTTGGTAATGAGTGTAAAATATTTTTACAAAAATAATGATGTTATGTGTAAAACTTATAGGAAGCATTTTTCTTTCCGTAATATGGAGTTAAAATGAGAGTTTACATCAAGTGATCATGTGAGACATCTTTATTATTTTTGTTTTGCATTTTTAGGCATGGTTCTGGTTAATATTACTACAATGATAACACCAGATAACAGAATGAGGCACTAATATTTGGCAAATAGTTTCTTTCACATGCCAAAACTTAGCGGTTATTAATGATGACTTAATTAATGCATTGCTTGGAATGACGGTGAGACAGTGTTTGGGCTTAGAAAGATCGAACGCCTTTATCTGTTGAGATATCTGTCATACCTAGAAGAGGTAGTACACGTGAATTTATTTCAGAAAAGAATATATTAGTGCCATATTTATAAAATCACTGAGTTTCGGAAACGATAGGTTATTTTCTGAGGTATACTATACAAGTGTCAATATAAATCATAACAATTTTAGGTTAATGAAGACACATTAGAGAGAAAACCTACATCACCTTAAATAATATGTAAATTGTTATGAACAGACTATTAATAGAAATAGGGACACTAAAGGTGCTGCTGTTGAAAGCTCAGAAGAAAGTGAGGAAAACGTCATTGGAAACTGAAGGAAGGGAGATCCTTGCCATGTAGTGGCAGGAAGATTAACGGAATTTTGTCCTGCAGTTACATGGAAAGCACAACTTGTAAAAAGGTGAACTTGGATAATTAGCTGAGGATATTTTCAAAAAAAATATTGAAGGCTTTTTGGTTTCTTCATGCGCTGGTAGTGAAATGTACAAGGAGAGGGATAAATCCAGTGAAAGACTTCTAAACAAAAAGGATGCAAGACATGATTATTTGGGGAATTCTTGGCCTATCCAGATGGCAAAAGACAATACAATTAAGAGATTAATTCCAAAAGTATGGTATAGAGTAAAAGCTAAGTTTGTGGCTGGACAACTTTTAACTAAAACCTCAGGGACATCAAAAGATCAGCTCCTTGAGTCACACAAAAGGCTCTTTGAAGAGATTAAGGATGTGCCTCCCAGATCCTCTTAATCAAAGCAGAGGGCCTGTGGGAAGCTTTAGGGTGTGGAACCCCAGCCACCTCAGCAGAAGCCAAAGATAGAGAAAGCATTATCTCAAAAAGATTTATGGACGTCTCCCTTCTTATGCAGTGAACCCCAGTGAAATTCACACGAAGCTCACAAAGTTCATGAGAATTTTATACCAGCACAAACATTGCTAACTTGGACCTAAATGGACAGAGAGAGGACAGAATGAAAGAAGACTGTCAGACCCACAAAATTCTACTTCAGGAAGCAGGCTAATAAAAGTACTCGTCTGTAAATATCAAACTAGTTATAGACTTTAAGACAGATTATCTGGGGCTATCTTAGTGGACCCAATCTATTACATAAGCCATTGGAAGAAGAGAAAGTTCTCTGCTAGAAGTCAGAGAGATGGGGCAGGAAATGAACTCAATCTGCCATTACAGGAAAAAACCACCTGGAAAGCATGAGAATGAACATAGACAGCTTCTAGGGCCAAAACCCAGTCTCCATCTGACAGCCAGGAAGTAAACAGGGACCTCAGTCCTACAACCAAAAGGAACTGAATTCAGCCAACAACTTGAGATTCTTCTTCAGAGTCTCTAGTAAGGAGTTCAACTGCCAGCACCTTGATTTTAGCCTTATGAATTCGAAGGCAGAGACCAATCAAGTCCACTTGACCTCTGAATTACAGAAACTTTGAGATAAAAATTCTGTTGTTTTAAGCTACCAAGTTTATGGTAATATATTCCTTTACCTCAGCAATAGAAAACTAATACAGCCCCATGTTTCTATAAGGAGAAAAATAGTATTTAACAGAAACATAAAAGACAAATCTCATCTGAACTGTGTAGAAAGGCATATGAATATGAGATTCAAAAAGTGACCCACAACTATTTTAATCAATTTAATTAAATAATGAGGCAAGGCAGTAAAAACTGTTAAGCCATTTTGTTTTATCGACAGAAAAATAAAACCTCATTTTTCAACCATTGACCTTGTTAGCTACTGCAAATTAAAATGTGAAAGTATTTCCACATTTAGTATTATGAAGGCTCCACATGGCAGTAGCCTCTAGTATGACCGCCAATGACCTCTGTGTCCTGATGTTAAGCCCTTGAGTAACCTTCTCCCACGCTGTGCCTGGATTGGTCTGTGTGATCAATAAAATATGGAAGAATTGATGGTATGTCACTTCTACTTTTAGATTATAAAAGGCACTGCAGTTTTTTTCTTGGGTTATTACCCTCTCTTTGTTCGTGTGTTTTGGGAGAAGACAGCTATATCACGAGCAGCCCTACGGAGATGCCTATACAGTGAGGAACTGGAGCTTCCAGCCATTGGTCACATGAGTGCACTTGGAAGTGGACTGCCAGCCCAGTGAAGCCTTCCGACGACTGCAACCTTTGCTGACATCTTGACTGCAACCTGGTGAGAGACCCTGAACCAGAGCCACCCAGCTAATCCATGCTTGAATTCTTGACCTACTGAGAGTGGATAAGATAAATGCTTGCTGGTTTTAGTCACTAAATTTGGGGTAATTTACTACATAGCAATAGATAACTAATGTACTCCATTAGGTCAAAAAAGTATTCTCCCTTCTATAAGCAATTATCCATATAAAATTAGTATTAAACTCAATAGGTTTTATTATAGAAATCCTAAAAAATCAAATCAAGCGTTAATCAGTTCACCCCAAAATCAAACCTACATTAACACTGGTTATAACAGACTCACAGAAGTGAACGCATAATTACCAGAGGCTCCATCAGGGCAAAGTGGTGAATTCCATGTTCACTACTGTCTCTCTATTACCTAGTTTCATGCCTACCACACTCACAACACACACACATATACACACAAAGCATTCAAGCAATAGTTTTGAACAAATCATTGATTGGATAAATGCATACTTTAAAGAGAGTATATAACACGGAAGTTGTTACCTATTATTGCTTTTTTCATCAGCCATGATAGTTATATCTACTACCCCTTCATTATCCAAGACTTTGAATAATTTTTATTTTATTTATCTGTCTGCTTGTTGGCCCTCTCATCCAGATTTGGCAGCAACTCACAACTCTTATTTACATCTATTGCTACTGATCAAGGTCACCTAACAAAACCCAGATGCTTTAACAAAAATAGATGAATAAGCTAAAGAATCCAAAGGTAGGCAGGACATGCAGTTTTGACTTTTATTTGTATTTGTACCAAAAAAATTAGACTGCCTGAAAATGGCATCAGAGATCTGAAATTTTGGGTGGTGATCCTCCCTATTGCTACCTTTTGGCACTTTTTGATTAAAATAATCACTTCAAATTGCACTTTGGGGATACACTTTGCAGGTGTGCCTAATGGAATAACGATGAGGTCAAAGTCATATGGAGTCATTACTATCACTCAAGGAGGATGAGTTTTCTAAATCTCTTCTAACTGCCACTGTAGCGGGAACAGGCATATCAGGAGTTATTTTGGGTTTTGCCTCTTAGCTCTTTAAATCAAAGCTTATTAAGGAAGTCTGTGCCTATGGCGTCTTTGACACCTCTGCCTCCTTCTTTTTTTCTTCAATAGACCAGCAGCAAAAGAAGAAATGAATATGGCTCAGACTCATTAAAATAGATTGCCAAAGCACTCACTAAGTAAGTGCTATCCATATCAATGACCTTTGATCAGAATTCTGTTTCCTGTAATGCAGCTGCTAGAGTGGAACAGCTCTATGGGCTGCAAATGCTAATACTGGGAAAGAAAGGTGACTGTTCACTAATACTGATGTGTGATGGATTATTTGACTGAAATATTTTTATTCAAAATCAGGAGATTCATTGGGAGAAAGGCAGGGCACAAAACATTTGCAGCAACATGTCTCAGCTACAACATGCTCTCGCTGCTATTTCTGCTGCACAACACCTCAAAGGCAGTAGACTCTTAGGGGAAAAAGTCATGGAAATATGTTATGGCAAGCGGAATTTACCCTTTAATCATTGTCTATTTCCTCTCTGCCCTATTATGATTCTCTGTCTATATGTCTATATATCTAAATATTTTGCTAAGTGGGAGGAGATTTCAATGGAATTACATTGCACAGCTGTGCTCTGGGGCAATGCTTTCTATACAATAATGAATAAGCCCTTTTAAAGTTTGGTTATTTGAATCAGACAAGCCATCTAATATTTCATTACTTAGTAGAACCTTTCATAAACCTTATGATATAAATAACTAGGCAAAAACAATCACAGAAATATATTTCTTCTTACAACTAGATTTAAAATATTGCAAATAACCAGTTAACTTACATAGACATATATGTATGTGAGTACGTGTGTGTGTGTGTGTGTGTGTGTGTGTGAATTCACAAAAAATAATGCTAGGCAGTGTAAAAAGTCTGGGAAATGATGAATTTAATTTAAAAAGAAGTAAAGTCAAATTTGCTGCCTTGGTTGTTTGATGGTATGGTACTCATGAAGATGGATAGATGAAGTCAGGGGTTAATTTAACCTTAACTGAGATATTCATTGTATCAGTTGCCAAATACTGGAATTCCAGGGAGTCTCCAGTCTGAAATAGAGTTGCCAGATAAAAGAGACGGCACAGCTAAATTCCAATTTCTGATAAACAACAATGGCGTTTTTTTAGGATAAGTATATCTTAAATATTAAATCGGACACACTTATACTAAAAAATAGATTGTTTATCTGTATATTTATTTGAAAATTGAGCATCCTGTACATTTATTTGAAGAATGTGGCAACCCTTCCTGTCTACCCTTTCTTTTAGGTCACAGCTTGCTGGATTTGTGTGATTACTGATTAGTTGTTATATCTATATATCTGTTCTTTTAACAGATTTTTATTTATTTAATATTATTTCTCACTCATAAGGTAGCTTTTTTCATTTTTTATTATTTATGCTTCAAAATTTTGTACACTTAACATATACCATGAGAAAACAATATGGGATGAATGACTAAAAATACCAATGTTATGTCAAAATAAAACGTTGTCAATGTTTTTAATTATTATGACACCACTTAATAATAATAATCTATAAAAACAGGTAAGCTGCATCCGAGCAAGTCCAAGTACAGCAAGACAAAGGGATGCAAGGCCTGAATGGACTCTCCACTCAACATTCTTACCCTTGCCTAACCCTTGGAAATCTAGACCCAAACAATTGTCCCTTCCCCAGGCCAGTGTAATTTCCTGGCAGCACTAGGCAGAGTTGGCACACCAACACCTCTGTGACTGAGCTTGGGGTATATCTACCAAGGTGCCATTCTAGAAAATATTTCTCCTAAGTCTCAAGACAATGTTGCATGTGAAGAACATGAGAGATACTTGGAAATTCAAAGAACTCCTTTCTATCAAAATGAGTTAGAATGTAGTATTGAAATCTATAGTGTGATTTAAGAGAAATAGCCCCTATAAGTCAAGGGAGAATATTAAATAAATTCTAGGAGCCACCATTAGCTTCTATTCATCAAGATACATTTAAAACTATTCATAATTATATATAAGGGAATTGTGCTGAAGTCCATAATAGAAAACTAGAAAACGTTTCCATCTCTGAAGATTTTTATTTTAAAGTATTAATAACAGTGAAAATGTGGCAACTTCTAACTGTTCAAATGTTGGAGAATATTTAAGTTGGTATTATAGACTCCTTAAAAAAGAAAAAATTTAACCAAGAAAAAGATGCTTGTTAAGTATAGCCTGAGAAAATTCAGAATGCAAAATTACATTCAACTTTTAAATGTGAAATTGTGTATGATAAAACAAGTTCTGAAAGAGATTATGGGCAAAAAAGGGTTATATTTGCTAGAGTTACAGAATTGATATAAATGCTTTATTTCTTATATTTAAAGCTCCAGCAATATTTTGCCTTATTTTTTTGCAATTATACAAAAAAGTATAATTTTTTTAATTATAATTAATCTTTTGAATTATCTTTCCATGGCCCAGGTAGTATTTCCAGAAAATACCTTCATGTATGAAATGTTACTTTAAAACAAAACAGTAGCTTCCAAAATATGTTTCAAAGTTACTTTAATCTTCTAATGTACTGTGAAAATTCAGTGTAAATGTCCTTTGAAATTTGTATTTTCTGTGCCTATTCCATGTACCATTCAATACCAATCATGATTTATTTGAGTCATGAAGAAATAAGAAATCTGAAAATACTATCATTTTACTTTGCGTATTTTAGCTCAAATAAAAATGCCTTCTCATTAGTTGCATAAGAAAGTCTGGGATCAAGTGTACCTACAGGGTAAAGAACATTAACTAGTAATTATTTTCTAAAAAATGTTGTCAGTCTTCGATATAATAGAGCTAATAGCACTAGAGCCACAAATGAATGCAGCAAAGCAAAGATTTTAAAATCATAGCATCATTTGCAAGTAAAAATATATATTATTATAATCTCCGTGAGACAAAATACACTATTGAACTGATAATTGTACATGTTACACCAAAAAAGGTGTTATAGTAAGTTTAAGTGTACTGGAGAACTAAAGCTAGCAATTTATTTCACCAGATTTAGAGCCAGGAGTCAAAGAACAGGTGAAGTGCAAGCTTAGATCTGTAGCAAATCTTGGCTCAGTCCCTGTGGGGGTTTATCATGCAGATGTCCAGTTGTGGGTGTCACAGAGAACCATGGTAAGATGGCTGTGCAGCCTTTCTCTAGAGATATGCACCTTTCCAAACCTCACATGATACAAGTGTGGGCACTGGGGGCAGAAGGGCCTAACTAAATGACCTTAAATTGGTCGGTTTCTGAGTTTAGGGGGTCTATGCACTCATTTCTTTACTTCCCTCTGCATGGAATTTAAGGAACCTCAGTGTTCAGATGTTTTATCTGTCTGTGTTCTCTGATGATTCTTTCTAGTTCTCTTTTGTCAGCGTAGACTTTTGTTCCATATTTTCTGAACTCAAGTAGTTTTCTTTCATTTTACTGAAAGATCAGATTTTACTGATCTTTAAAAGTCACTGCTTACTGTGTTCCATGTTCTTGAAAAGATAGCTTCAAAAATGTCAGCTAGGATTCATAGCATAGTTAGTTACGCAATTATTCCATTCACATCAAGTGTGATGGAACACTTCTGTATCTGTATTGTACCAGTGTTTACCTGAATCTATACATTGGATAAAATAACAGAGCCATAAACACACAATGAACCAATGTAAATTTCCTAGTTTGATATTGTACTGTAGTTATTTAAGTTGTAGTCATTGGAGGAAACCATGGGAATGGTACAGGGCATCTTCCTGTCCTATCTTTGCAAGTTCCTATGACTATAATTATTTAAAAATAAAAAATTAATAATAATCGCACTTCCTTTTTCTTTACAAGTATTATGACTTTGGCTTCTTTTCCTTCAAAGTAGTTCCTTCCACCTACCACAGGAAGGTAGGGACACAAAATGAAACACGGAATTAGTTAATTTCTGTTGAAAACAGAAAGTAAAATGCTAGAGACTCAAAAGACAGAGGTAAAAAAGATAGAAGAAACTGGCTTAGACAAATAAGAATTTTGAAATGAAAAATAACAGAATAAATAATTTAGGAAATGAAGATGCACATGTATTGTGAAAGTTCAGAGAAGTCAAAATTTCAGAATTAGAAATGCCTCAAGTTTATCTAGTCCATTCACCCCACAAGGTCAAAGTTGTAGAATTGTTCTGATGAGAAATGTTAATACCTATCCAATAAGTGAAAAACTGAAAGCCAATGAGCACGGCAGGAGTTCAGAAAACTGGTAGATCAATGCCAGACTTTGAAGAAAGTGAAATAAATGATATACTGAATTTAGAATAATAGAAAGTCAAACAAGCCTGGGTTCAAATGCTGGTGACTTGCTTGCTGTTTAACTATAGGCACGTTACAGAATATTTTTAAGTCTCATCTATAAACTAGGGTGATGACACCATCTCTTCCCTATGAATATTGTGAAAATTGAAAATGTGCTAAACATTCAGTGCCTTAAAAAATGTAATGCATTCAATAGATGTAACATATTGTAATTATTATTATTTAGAGTGACATTTCCCAAATTGTATCATTGCAAGGAACTCAGTAAGTGTCTCACTAATGTAGATGGGTGTCCTGCGAGAAACAAACAACGTTGGTTGCTATATGGCAAACAGATTGGAAGAAGGCAATAGTGAAAGAGAAGACTAATAATAAAGATTTCAAAATTTTCTAGTCAAGAGATGATGATGAATTTTGAAGTAGGATGGTGGCAATAGAGAAAAATTTGAATGTAGAAACAACAAAAATTTGCAGATAGATTTCATGCATGGTTTAAGCAGAGGGAAGGATCAATGGTGACTCCAGATTTATGCCTCAGCTAGATAGTGGTGTCATTTATGGAGATGGGAAAGACTCGCTAAGGAACAAGTTTTGGATAGAGTCAAAGAGTCAAGTGTTTGATTTTGGATGTGTAACTTCATTATGCCTATGAATGACCCACCCAAGTGGAAGTCTTACGAAATTGGTTGATTATAGCAGAAAAAGTTTAGGTTGGATATATAGGTTTAGGAGGGTTTCTTCATATTAATGGTTTTCAAAGTCATGAAAAAGGATATTATGAGATAAATAAGAAAAGGTCCATTACCAAGTCCTGGAAAACTCCAATGTTTTGTTTGGATAAAGAAGAACAAAAAAAAAAAAGAGTCCAGAGAAATAGGAAGAAAATCAGGAAAATTAGATGTTACAGAGGTCAAGAGAGTGGGAAATTATGGTAAATGCCACTTATGCACCAAGGTGAAAAGTGAACCATGACCATAAGATTTGGCAACTGAAGATTACAGTGACATTGAAAGAGCTATCAGTGGAATTGTGTGGGTAAAAGACCAACGAGAGACTTCTGGTGTCAGTCCCACTATATAAAAGGCTTAGAAGTTATCACTTCCCCTCCTTACAACACATAAAAGCTTAAAAACTGAAAATCAATGACTGTTTAGACTCTTCAAAGAACTGAGGTTACTATAACTCTAATGTCCAGAGCAACAGGTTCATCCTGAGGGTACTCAAGATTTGCTTTCATGGAGCAGAAGCTTCTGGAATCCATGAGCTGGTAGGAGCAGTTAAATGGTAATTATGAAGAATTACTAGTGGCTGAGTATAAGCCAGCATGAGGGTGACAAACTCTTTGGGGCTGCAGTCATGGGGTGGCCCCACACTTTTGTGGACTTTCCCTCCAGGAACGCCAACAGATTCAAATAGTGAGGAGCTGAGAAAGATCCCCCCATGGCTCTGGCAGGGAGAGGAAGAACATTCACTGCGAGATACTCTCAGACTCTTCTCCCCAACAAAAGCCCAATCTCCAAGGGGGATGAATTCCTCAGAGGGTTACTGAAACTTTATCTGAGCTGGAGGAAAGGAATTCTGCCTACTCCACTCAGTTCCAGACTTCCTGTCTCACCTAAGGGAAAAGAAAATCAAACAAAACCAAAATTATAGTCGACAGCAGGGCAGAGCTTCAAGGAAATAGAAAGGAAGCATTACAGCCATGGAAGGAAATGGGGAGGTGGGGGAGAGGGTACACCCTGAGAAAGAGATAGAAACACGTGTGATGGCCTCACTCCTGAGACACAGGCCCACTAAAGACTGAGACTTAATCAGTCTACCACCACACCAGCAAGCCTCCAGAACAACAATAGAGAGCTCAAGGATCTCTAAAAGCTACAGCCTTTCTCTGAAGAGCAGTAAAAAGGGAAGTCACAAAGCCCTGAAGAAAGATGAAAACAAAATAATAGAGGAACATGAACCCTTTGGTACCTATAGCTGCAATCAACTTTAAACACAGCTCAACTTCTAAGCAGATTAGCATAAATCCTTATACTAAATGTCTATGTAACTTAGTACCTGTTACGCTATAACATGTCCAATTTTCGAAAAACTTTACAGGGCATACCAAAGATGAGAAAAAACACTATCTGATGTGACAGAGCAAGTATCAGAATCAGACTCATATAAAACACTGATGTTGGAACACAAAGAATTTAAAGTAACTATGATTGATATGTTAAGGACTCTAGTGGAAAAAGTGAAAAATATGCAAGACAGGAAGGGTAATATCATCAGAGAGATGGAAACTATAGGAAAGAACTAAAAGGAAATGCTAAAAATAAAAAACATGGTAACTGAAAGGAAGAATGCCTTCAATGCATTCATTAGTAGACTCAACATAGAGGAGAAAATAATCAGTGCATCTGAAGATAGACTAATCAAAATTTGACAACCTAAAATGAGAAGAGAAAAATACCAAAGAAAAGATCAAGCAGAAGAAATATTTGAAGGAATAGTGATTGAAAACTTTCCAATATTAATGACAGATATCAAACCACAGATCCAGGAAGCTCAGAGAATAAAGGAGGTTAAGTTAAAAAAAAAAAAAATGAAACACCGAAGCATACTGTATCAAACTGCAGAAAATCAAAGACAAAGATAAAATTTTAAAGAAAGTCAGAGGGAAAATAAACCTTAACTACATAGGAGCAAGGATAAAATTTACATCAGTCTTCTCCTCAGAAATCACACAAGCAAGAAGAGAATAGAGTGAAATATTTAAATTGTTGACAAAGACAAAAAAAAACCCTAGAATTATATATCCAGTGAAATAAATCTTCAAAACTTAAGTAGAAATAAAGACTTTCTCAGCTAAACAAAAACTGAAGGAATTAATTGCCAGTGTACTTGTCCTGCAAGATATGTTAAAAGCAGTTCTTCAGGCAGAAAGAAAGTAATATAAGTCAAAAATATAGATCAACATAATGAAAGGAAGAGCAACTGAGAAATAATACATTAAAGCATATAAAATATTTTATTTCTTTATTCATAATTAATATATAAGATAATTTTTAAAACAACAATAGCAATAATGTATTGGATGATTATAACATTGATAAAGGAAATGAAAGACAGCAACATTGGAATGAATGGAAATGAAGTATTGGAAATACTCTGGTATAAGATAATAATATAAAAAGCTCAATTAAAAGCAGAGAGGCAGAAAAAGAAGCAAAGAACAAATGCAGTGAATAGAAAACATTTATAAAAATGGTAGATTTTAATCCAGCTGCACTGATAACCACTATGATTTGTAAATGGTTTCAACACACCTGTTAAAAAATAGAGATCATCATATTGATTTAAAACAACAAAAAAGATGCAACTGTATGCTGTCTATGAGAAATCCATTTTACATGTACTCAGATTAAAAGTAAAAGGATGGAGAAAGATATACCATTCTCACCACTAGTCACGAGAAACCACAAGTTGCTATGTTAATTTCAGAAAAAGAAGACTTCAGAGCAAGGAAAGCTATCAGGGAGAAAAAAAGACATTACATAAGGATAGAGGGGCCAGTACTCCAAAAAGACATAACAATCCTAAACATGTATGCACCTAATAACAGATAATCTCAATACATGAGACAAAAATTAAAAGAACTGAAAGGAGAAATAGATAAATCCATGTTGGAGCCTTCAACCTCTCTCTCATAGATAATACAAGTGGGTAGAAAATAAGTAAGGATAGATAACCTGAACAGCAATATCAACCAAATGATCAAATTGACGTTTATAGAATATTCTGTCCAATAACAGCAGAATACAAACGGAACATTCACCAAGATTGACCAAATTCTGGAACATAAAACACAACATAGCAAATTTAAAAGAATAATGATCATACAAAGTATATTCTGAGGTTGTAGTAGAATTAAACTAGAAATCAATAACAAAAAATATCTCTAACTTTAAAAAATATATTTGGAAACAAAACTAAATATTTCTAAATAACTTTAGATTAAAGAAGAAGTCAAGATAAATTACAAAATATATTGAACTAAATAAAAATACAACTTTTATTTTTAAGAGGCAATGAAATCAGTATTTAGAGGGAAATTTATAGTATTCAAAGCATGTTAGAAAAAATATATAACATCAATAACCTAAATTTCCTTCTTAGTTAACTGGATAAAGGAGAACAAATTAAGTAAAGTAAGCCAGAAACAACGAAATAATAAATGTTAGAGCAGGAACCAATAAAATTGAAAACAGGAAAATAATGGTGAAAATTAGTAAAACCAAAAGCTGGCTCCTCGAAGAGATCAATAAAATTAATAACCTTTTTGACAATCTAGTGAAGAGAAAAAGAGAAAAGTCACAAATATTGATATCAGAAATGAAAGAAGTGGTAAAGGCTATTGATTCATTGGTTCAATAATCAGGGGAATGTTACAGACAACTTTGTGTTACAAACCTGATAACTTACATGAAATAAATCAATTTCTTGGAAGAAAATAACTACCAAAACTCACTCAAATGGAAATAAAAAACCTAATTAGTCTTATATCTATGAGTGAAATCAAATTAGTATTTAAAAAACTAAAACCAAAACAAATAAAACCCACCAGGCCCAGATGTTTTCTCAAAAGAGTCTTACAAAACATTTAAGGAAAAACAATACCAATTCTTCATGATCTCTTCAAAAAACAATAGAAGTCTCAAAACATTTTATGAGACTAACATTAGCCAAAACCAAAACTGAAAAGACTTTACAAGAAAAGAAAACTATAGACCAATATCTATTATGAACATAGATGCAAAAATCCTCAATGAAATAATAGCAAATTGAGTGCAACAATATATAGAAAAAATTATACACCACAACCAAGTGGGGTTTATCCCAGGTAAAGCTGGTTTGACATTCAAAGACTAAGTGGGTTTTATTCCAGGTATGCAAGGCTGGTTCAACATTCTAAAATCAATCAGTGTAATCCACCACACCAACAGCCTAAAGAAGAAAAATCATATGATCAGATCAATAGATATAGTAACACCATTTAACAAAATTAGACATGCATTCATGCTAAAAATTCTTAGCAAACTAGGAATAGTGGGGAACTCTCTCAACTTGATAAACATTCACAAAAAATTTCCTGTAGCTAATATATTTAATAATAAATTGGATGATTTTCCCCTAAAAATCAGGATCAAGACAAGGATGTATTCTCTCACTACTTCCATTCAACATCTTACCGGAAGTTCCATCTAGCACAATAGGACAAGAAAAGGAAATACGAAATCAACATATTGGAAGAAAGAAATGCTTATATATAAATAATGGTTTCAAAATTGTTAACTCACATCCTTAAGATGAACAACTTTACCAACTAGAGTACATTTTATGTACAGTTCCTTTTGTCTATAGTCTTACAGTCTCTACTCATTTCCAAAATTACTTAGGTCTTTGATTCTTTCACCAAAGTTTTGTAATTTTCCATATATATATCCTATACACATTTGGTTATATTTATACATAAGCATTTCTGTTTGAGTGAGGGATTCTCACTGTCAGAGTGGGGTACTATAGACAAGCAAGGAAGGAAGACTGGAATGGATCATGTGGTACTGATAGAAATCAACCAACAATGGATGATTATCTGAGAATGTCTTAAAAAGAATGCATCATAATCAAGTTAGGTATGTTCAAATCATCCAAGGATTCTTTAACATTGGGTATTATATATCTCAATGTAATTTACCAAGTTGGTCAAACAAAGAGAATAAACGCTATTGCCTTAGTAAATGTAAAAAAGAGTACAATAAATTTCAACAGATATTTGTGTCACAACTCTCAGAATGTTAGGAATAAAAGAAAATTTCTTAACTTGAAGATCACATTTCAAAAATCTCTATCAAGCATAATTCTTTACATTTAGACATGAGACAAAGATCAGAGATGCCATTACACTATTATTAAAGATAGTTCTAGATAGCTTAACAAGCACAGTAGATAATAAAAAAGTAAGTGGTATAGAAATTGAAAGCTATTATAAAAATTATTTACAGAAACTATGATCACTCATATAGAAAATCTAAATAACTATAGAAAAGTGTGAGAATTTATAGCATAGTTCACCAAATAAACTCAGGAAAACCAAGTTTATAACTACATTAGCTGTAACCACTTAGAAACTAGACACTAACCACAATTACAAAACTATACACTGTCTAATAATTAACATGACATGAAAGTCATAACATATTTATGAAGTTTTTTAAAGAACCTATTAAAAAACATCTGAGAAATATAAATGAAAAAGCAAAGAGGAAACTCCCCTGATTAGATTTGAATGTACTAAAAAGCGATCTACATTAAAACCAAAGACCTAAATAAATTTAACGATTTCAGGTGGTATTATTCAGAAACAGGTCAAAACCAAATGGAGCAAAAGAGATATAATTTATCAATTGTCTGATCTGAGTTTGTATCCAGAAAACGTGATGCATAACAAAGAGGACCTGCAATTAGTGAGGGGGGAGAAGAATGATGACTAGAAGGTAATGGGAAACTGACATATCATGGGGAGAAAGATATATGTAATATAAAACTATACAAACTTGCATTAAACATATCTAAAAATTAAAATAAAAAATTAAATAAATAAAAAACGTAGAGAGATACCTTTGTATCTCTTTCTAATTTTCTAATCAGCTCACAGGTGATGTAGATGCTGCTGATCCATGATCCAAGTAGCAAGAAACTTAGTAAGGCTGGTGTGGTGGCTTTCAAACGTGTAAAATTAGCTAAACTGGGGTCTTTTTCAGAATCTCATTCTCTGCTTCATTCTGGGTTAGAGCTGGCCACAACAAAAATGATCTGGACGGCAGAGTTGAAAAATAGCTACACTGTTGCTCAGAAGGTGGGTGTGAGGTCAGGTGCTGTTACAGCTCATGTGTCTTGCTGCAGACCAGCTGGCTCACCTGGTTGACCTACAGCTGCAGTCAGGTCTGCAGCTTGTGCAGCTCCCATTGGGTCTCTTCCTTCAGCTTCTTCAAATCATGAGCCAGGTTCACTTGTGGTTGTGTGGTAAAGCGTGCCTGCATCACTGCCGTATCATCAAAGCTGTAGGCCTGGGGGCATTGAGCGACCTATGCAGATTCCAGCTCATCCACATGGGTTCCAATTTTTCCTTGCTTTCCCTTACGTTATGTCCATCACTTCTTCCTGACTATTGACCCAGCCGACTTCAGGCCCAGTTCCAGAGGCAAGGGCAACAGGCTTACATAGCATGCTTAACTAGACCCCAGGATTGTGTATGGTCTAATCTCTACATTAATAATAAGGGATTCTGCTGCTCTGACCAAGCCTGAACTGATGTACCTTGGGGCTGCTGGTGGTGGGGAGATAAATTCTTTAAAAAGACTCTGAATTTTAAAATGTAAGGTGAATAAATAATGATGGCTATGTTCATATTAAAATTTAGGACTGCTTTTCTCTAGACAAAAACAACAGAAACGTGCCATTTAAGGAGAAGACATTGACAACTTCTAACCAAAGACATCAATGTTTAAAATATTCCAATATTTTAAGGAGCTAATAAAAATCAACAAGAGAAAGACAGGAAATCCAATAGAAAAACAGTCAAGGAATATGAAGGGACAGGTCACTGAAGGGGCAGCTGAACAGCAACAGCATTTAAAAAGATGCTTAAAATCACCGAAATTAGATAAATTAAAATAAAAATGAACGATGAGATAATCCTTTGTACCCACAAGATAGGCAGAATTCAGATAATACCAACTTGAGTTTTTTCAAGCATTGGAGGAAATGGGGATTCAGAGCATACCGGTGGAAGCATTAACTTCTAGAGAGGAATCTGACCAGAACTTGATGAAATTAAATTTGTATGTTCCGTGTTATAGTAACCCTACTCCTGGGATTATCAGTGCCTCCTTCCCACTTGCCCCCAAAATTCACTGACTGGCCCTCAACGGGCCTTGTCTGAGAATAATCAGAGTAGCATCATGGAGCATGGAGTAGGAAGCAACCTCACAGCTATCACTGTGGGAGAGGATAAAGAAAATGCCGTGAATGCCAGCCATAGAATGTTATGTAGTTCTTGGAAGCAATTAACTCATGGTAGCAGAAACATAAATAAATCTTTTAAAAAATATGTTCAGTACAAGATCTGTAGTTCAATTCAGCTTATGGGAATTAAAATAAAGATATAAAAAGTCATACTTAGGGGGCCAGCTCCGTGGCCGAGTGGTTAAGTTTGCGCGCTTGGCTGCAGTGGCCCAGGGTTCGAATCCTGGGCGCAGACATGGCACCGCTCGTCAGGCCACGTTGAGGTGGCGTCCCACATCCCACAACTAGAAGGACCTGCAACTAAGATATACTACTATGTATGGCAGGGTTTGGGGAGATAAAGCAGAAAAAAAAAAAAAAAAAGGAAGATTGGCAACGGTTGTTAGCTCAGGTGCCGATATTTAAAAAAAAAAAGATGCATATATATTTATCTTCAAAAATATATAATATGCAGGCTAATACTAAACATTTTATGGTGGACTGCTTACGAGGAAGAAAAAGGGGAAATGTGCTTGGTGGTGAAGGGGAAAAATCAAATAAGAATATATTAAATCAGGCACCCGGATCTGAGGTTCTAATGAAGGAGCACAGGGAAGGAAAGAAGAGAGACAAGTAGAAGATTTTAAAGACATTGCAAAGCAGTCTGATGGCAGAATCCTTCTAGAGCTGTGCATTTTCCCCATTATTTCACGACTGTCTCACACAAAATTTACCCAGCAGAATTTTTGATGAATGACCTTTATTGACTTTTTCCACAGAAGTCAATTTAATTTTCATAAAAATAACCACCTACTTTATTTGTATACTCACACTTCATTTAATTAAATAATGCAATGACAAACTGGCCTGGACACACAGCCATTCCTCGGTAGGCCTTCCATCATCTGGGGCTAGCATCAGGGTGTGGGTGTGCAACAAAGTCTATCGGCCAGCACATGGCCAGCTGGGGAGTGTGCCAGTTTTCATAGAGGCAATGCAGAATTCTGCAGGTATTCTGGGAAGTCAGCAAGTAGCACTGTATTAAAAAAAAGTAATGTAACCAGCAAATAAAACCCACAATGTCCTAGAGATTATTGATGAAGATGAGGCTGAACTTATTAAAGCAAAATAAAGAAGTTAATTGAAAGAAAAAAAAGATCATGCCAATAAAAGTCAACATGGTAAGCTAATATACCAAAATTCATGAAGGTGGTACAAGGAATAAATATAGTATATTCAATTCTATATAAATTTGAACTGAACTTGACCTTCAAACAGTCAAACTGCAGCAGTTTCATATGGTTCAATCAGGTACTATGATGTATTTTCACACTGATAGAAATGATATGGTAAGAATAAAATATTAATGATGTAGAAAAAGGGGGAAGGGCTCAAAAATGTAAAGTTCTTGAGAAAATAAAAAGGATATGATATTTTGTAAGGAGGATGGTTGTAGTGCATTTCCTGAGCCATCAAATTTCCATAAATATTTTCAGTTTCCTTTACTCATGAAATAAACTTTCTGTGCTCATGAAACATTGGGCCTGTGTACAATGCAAATAGTGTATCGGAATTTTTGTACAGAAATTTAATAGATGTGTTTTAATTGTCCTTTGGGTCCTTTAATTGTCCTTGGGTGTTTCAGACAAGTCTGAAGCCGTCATAATTGTTATGTCATTCCAGGTAATGTGGCTTTTGTTTGCTTTGTTACTTGGGGGTTTTGGTGTTGTTGTTGTGTCGTTAGTTTGCATTTTTCTGTTTGTTTGCATGGTTTGTATATTTCCATTTAACCTTCATTCTTAGGTACTATTTTCAACTTGGAAAACTTTCTTGCTTTGAGTATCACTTGTGCTTCAGTGGTCATGGTTTCTTCTTCAGGAACACATGCAAACTCCATTCTCTCGTCCCAATGTTTTCAATCTCTATTTTCTAAGCAAACTTCTCATCCTTGTCCTCTACATTACTGATTCAACTTTCCACAGTGTCAATTCTGCTCGTCACGCCTCCAGCACAGATTGCTATTTTCATCTTGCATTTTCACTTGTGCAGGTCCTTTTCCATCACACATTATTAACTTTTCCTCTCAGATTAAATTAACTCATGCATTTCTGCTCTTGTTTTGTAAAGGCCCCTTTTATTGTACGCTATCGAGTATATCAATAGCCTTTATTATTATTTATATTATAATTAATATTATTATTTTCCTCTGACTTCATAATAAATTATTTCCACTGATCTTCTTTGTCTCTGAATCCTCATAATGATGCTTTTCTTATTTTACAATACTTTTATGAGTTCCAGTTTTGTCTGCTCAGTCTGGAATAAAGTAAGATCTCTCCAGACACAGCCTACAGACCTCTTGAGTGGATTGTTCATGTTCCAATTCTCAATCAGCTCAGATTTTTCTGGATTCCCCCTCTCATATCAATCTATATGTAGCAAGTTTATTTCCAAGTTTCTAGCCAAGTGCAGAGCATCAGGCTTCCACTTGTGTAACTGCCCTATTGTTAGAGGGATCATCTTCTAACCCACTGCCTAGATCTCTGACACTTTAAGAGATGGAATAAGGAAACTCTTTTATAATACTCAGAGCATACTATTTTCAAATATCTACCTCTTAACTTTTTTCACCTTTTCTTTGCCATTTTTCCTGTGGGAAATATGCATCCCTAGATTCAACATACGGGTGCTGGTTTCCCATGCCCACTCATATCCTCACACCCCAAACACTCAATTGCTGCCTTTTAAAGTTTGTGCACTCCCTTTTACCACCAGAGAGTTACTGTTGAAATTAAAAATTGCCACAGCAATCTGAATAGAAAAGCACACTCACGCTGTGGGCGGATAGCTTGATATGTTGTCTGTACAGCCTAGGACTTTGTCAACAAGAAACCTGGAAGAGGATGCAGAATCACTAAAAGACCTTCCTGTCCTTTAGATAGGCAGGCTAGCTCTGGTGCAGGCAGTATAGCATGGGTGGGTCAGCAACTTAAATTTTCAGAAGCAGTTGTTCCATAAGCTTTGTGTTCAGTCGAAATGTCTCCCAGATTTTGGCAGCAGATTTTTACACTGTCTTTTTACACCTGCTTTGGGTTTAAAGAAGCTATTAGAGAGTACCAGCCAAAGTCATTTAAAAAAGAACCTTGCTTTCTTTGATTCTAATCATATAACCTTATACTAAAAGTTGTAAACCCCTTTTTTTTTTTGCTGATGAAGATTTGCCCTGAGCTAATATACACTGCCAATCTTCCTCTTTTTGTATGTGAGCTGCCACCACAGCATGATGACTGAAAGATGAGTGGTGTAGTCCCACGCCAGAGAACTGAACTCAGGCTGACAAAGCAGAGCACGCTGAACTTAAGCACTAGGCCACAAGAACTGACCCTAAACAATAAATTTTTACTGCACTGGTTCTATTTTTTTCTTTATAGCTTTTAAAGGACTAGTTCTTCTTCCATTACATCTTTGTTTTATTTTATCTATTCTTCTAAATATCCTTACTTTCTGCTAATTCTGGCACTTACCCTTCTTTTATTTCTATCTTCTCTCATATCAACTCCAAGATTTTCCTACCTTGGTTGCAATTTATTTTTGTCTTTCCCTACATAATAAAAATTTGAAATTTTACCTCTTTTGCTGGCATTTATATTTCCAGTTTCACATGGCAAATTAATTACATAATATATACTGAAATACTGAAGAGTGCTTAAGAGGATCCCACAGCGGGTAGTGGCAGATCGGAAGGTTGTGCTTCCAGCTCGGTCCAGCCAGCCACATCTTCAGCCTTCCAAATAAATTGCTTAGAAAATGCCGTTCGTCTTCTTGCTGGGAGAAGAAGGTAGAAAGAAAAGTAAAATCAGCATCATTGACTCTTAACCTGATGTAAATCACTATTTATTTAGGGCAGCTGACCACTCATAAGCCTGTATTTGAGTTGATTGTTTCTCGATGTCATATTAGAGAATGCTAACTTTGAAAGAATCCTCATAATTTTTCCTAAGAGATTTTGATGATTATACCAAAGCATGAAAAGTATTTGGAATCTTTCCCTACACTCTGGCCTTCGCTCTAGTCTATGTATAGATGAGTCACAAGATGGGAGTAAAACATGCAGAAGCAAGGAAAAAAGAGGCAATGACTTGTGAATTTTCAAAATGACCATTGCACACCCCTCTTATGCTGGCTATTCATTTGTGTTCATCGCTTAGAGCTACTCCTGCTGTTCTTTACTTCTTGACAAATTACAAGTTGTCATTGGATTGTAAATAACAGTTGGGGAACATGTAATGAAAAATCTCATGGGCCGAGCAAAGCATCACATTATTAATTTGTCAGAAATGCTATTACCTAGAGAACCGATTTTAAAATTATAGCTTTTGTAACACTGAACAGCATTTAGCAATACCCAGAAAAGCAGTGGGTGAGCATGACCAATGTGATTTTTTTAAAAAAATAATGCAATAATATCTCAATTTTATGGGTTTTTTCTTAATGGCAAAAATGCAATCAAGATTAGACAGGGCAAAAATATTTTCGGAAGAAGTTTTCAGTAGGAAATCCAGCTTTCTCATTCATGCTTTTAGTTTTAATACTTTTAAATATATGGAATTGCTGACATTTGACCTACAAGAAAATAGTGAAGAAATAACCCTATGATCCTGGCTACCCTCACTTTGACAAAATCCCATTTGCCTACTTCTCATAATAAATATGTTATTAGTCAAAAAGTGAAAAAGCATGCTTAAAGTTAATGGAAAGGTATGACAAGATAAGGGCTAAAGTTAAAGAAATTTCTAGAATTTTGTAATAGATCAAGCGGTACTGTCAGTTCCCATGAAATACTTTATTTATACTCACCAAACATTTATGGGGCAGCAATGCAGTAGTTCTCATGCAACAGCACACAGTTTGGGAGATCGTTAACCCAACTCATTTCCATGCTCGTTCCATGGGAATTTCAGATGGTAGAGCTCAGTGAGGAAGGGAAAAGTGAAGGCGGGAAGAAAGAACTCCTCAGCTGTACCAAGGATCCTGGAATCCCCCGGGCAAATAGAATTCTGAGACCATGAGAACTATCTGTCTCATCATCTTACATTTTCTTCAGGATTTCTACCACACCATATAGAGTGTAAGCATTCATAACGGATGTTTAATAATTGCTTTTCTGGGCTGGGATCAGCATGTGTTCTGCTTTTATAAAAGCCTATTGGAACCAATGTCAATATGCTGATTATGACACTACATTAGGGGAAACTCTCTGCACTAGGTTAGCAACTTCTTATGAGTCTTAAACTACAGTCGTGTGTTGCTTAACGATGGGGTTACGTTCTGAGAAATAGTCCATTAGGTAATTATTTGGTTGTGTGAACATGATAGAGTATACTTACACAAACCTAGATGGTATACCCTACTACACACTTAGGCTGTATGATGTTAAGCTAATGGGGCCACTGTCCACATGGTCTGTCATTGACCAAAATGTTGTTACACAGCCCATGACTGTATCCAAAATGAAAGTTATGTAAAAAGTCTTCTGTAAAGTACTTGTAACTTTTGCCCTAGTCCTTTCAACCTGTAACCATTTGAAGCTGTAATAATACTGATTAAATATGCCAATGTGGGTGAACTAGAGCCAAAGTGAGATCCCCTCAAAAATGCCTAAATAAAGTCAGTCTAGTTGCACAACTGAATTAAGTAAATGACGTGTTACCATTTAAGAATATTTGTTATTTCTCTGATTTTGGTGAATACAGAAAATAGGATTACCTTAGCTTTTGCTTAAAAACTTTACTAAAATTGGGTATCTTGGAAAATATTGAAGATTTTTACGTGAATTTCCTCAAAACAAAAGACAAACCTTAAACACACTGTGTGTATGTTATAAATCACTTTTCTTAATCTGTGCCAAATATTTCTAATTTTCTTTTGCTGCTGAGCAAGGAGGAGGGAGCTTAAAAATTATGTTACATGACAACAACAACAACAAAATTTGAAGCCTTTCTTACCATTCTTTTTCCTTTTTATTCCACACTCTCTCAGGAGAAAAGTTATAAACTCCATAACTTGACTACTCTTAAAGATATTATTTTGCATTGTTAACTTTACTAAGTATAAAACTCCCAAAGACATAAACTTAAGTATCACTTCTGACGAGATACCCAAAACTAAGGATTTTGTTTGAAGAAGGAGAGCTCTTGTACTGTATCCAACAGACCACTCTTTAATGAGATACTTTACCCTTGGAAGAGAGGAAATTCACCCACACAACACACAAAAGAATCAAAACATTTAAGTGCTTTTTTAGACTATGGTTACTTTTTTTTTGTATAAGTGATAGATTGGATTGATTCCTTTCCCCCTTAAAAATCTTATATTTCCTAGATTCAACATCCATTTATGATAAAAACTGTAAATAAAATGGGTATAGAAGGAAAGTACCTCAACATAATAAAGGCCATGTATATGAGAAACCCAGAGCCAACATCATACTCAATGGTGAAAAACTGAAAGCCATCCTTCTGAGAACAGGAACAAGACAAGGGTGCCCACTCTCACCACTCTTATTCAACATAGTACTGGAGGGTTTTGCCAGAGCGATTAGGCAAGAAAAAGAATAAAAGGAATTAAAATAGGCAATGAAGAAGTGAAACTCTCACTGTTTTCAGATGACATGATTTTATATAGAGAAAACCCGAAAGAATCCATTAGAAAAGATCCACATAGAAAAGTACTAGAAATAATCAACAAATACGGTAAAGTTTCAGGGTACAAAATAAGCTTACAAAAATCTGCTGCATTTCTATACTCTAGGAGAAAATATAGACGGTACACTCTTTGATGTGGGTTTTAAAAGAATCTTTTCAAATACCGTGGCTACTCAGATAAGGGAAACAAAAGAAAAAATAAACAATTGGGACTTGATTAGACTGAGGAGCTTCTACAAGACAAAGGAAACCAGGATCAAAATGAAAAGACAATCCAACTGAGAGTAAATATTTGCAAATCATATATCTGACAAGAGGTTAATCTCCATAACATATAAAGAACTCACACAACCGAGCAACATGGGCAGAGGATAGGAACAGACACTTATCCAAAGAAGATATACAGATGGCCAACAGGCACACGAAAAGATGTTCAACTTCACTAACCCACAGAGAAATGCAAATCAAAACACTTAGATATCACCCTACACCTGTTAGAATGGCTATAATCACCAAGAAAAAAATAACAAATATTGGAGAGGATGTGGAGAAAAGGGAACCCTCATACCCTGCTGGTGGGAATGCAAACTGGTGCAGCCACTATGGAAAACAGTATGGAGATTTATCAAAAAATTAAAAATAGAAACACCATACAACCCAGATATCCCACTACTGGGTATTTATCCAAAGAATTTGAAATCAACAATTCAAGGAGATTTACACACCCTTATGTTCATTGAAGCATTATTCACAATAGCCAAGATGTGGAACCAACCAAAGTGCCTATCGACTGATGATTGGATAAAGAAGATGTGGTATCTATCTATCTATCTATCTATCTATCTATCTATCTATCTATGTACTATTCAGCCATAAAAAAGACAAAATTGTCCCATTGGCAACAACATGGATGGACCTTGAGGGTGTTATGTTAAGCAAAAGAAGCCAGAGACAGACAAACACTGTATGATTTCACTCATATGTGGAGATAAATAAACACACAGACAAAGAGAAAAGTTTAGTGGTTACCAGGGGGTAGGCAGTTGGGGGTGGATACAAGGGGTGAAGGGGCACATATATGGTGACTGACAAATAATAATGTACAACTGAAATTTCACAATGTTATAGGCTATTGTGACCTCAATAGAATAATCTTATATTTCCTAAATGATGGTTTATCAGATGATTGTGTCTGGTAAGGAGTTGAGTCTGGACTTATAACAAAAATGATTTTTTAACAAAAATTTTAAATATGTCTGAACAAAAGTCTGTAATGTAGTGTTAATGGAAAGTTCAGAAGAAGAATATTTGAAAAAATTATCCCAAATCAAGAATTTATCTAAATAGATCAAAGAGAATGATTGTGTATATATGCCCTCTAAGAATAGAAAAAAAGGTTAAGTTCCTAACCTTTTAATTAAAAGAAGGAAAGAATGAAAAAAGTTAATGGCAAGACTTCCCATTTCAGCTCTAACATGTAAAGTCCTCAGTAGTCATCACTCTTGTACTCACAACAAAAAAGCTGAGCAAATTGAAAACCAGCAATTTTTCTTGGCCCATTGGACAACTACAACCACCACCCCAAAATCTGGAGAGATAGGCAAACCCAGAGAGTCCTTACTGAGATTTGCTTAACTAGAACAGAAGCCACTGGAGCCAAAAATTGGTAGGAACACTTAAATGGTCATTTTGACAAATAACTGAAGGCTGAGTCTCGACTGACAGGAGAATGAGAAACTTCTGAGGGCTACAATCTTAGAAGATCCCCAAACTTTCATGGGTTTTATCTCCAGGAAACCCACCTGGTTATCACAGTGAAGAGCTAAGAAAGATCCCTTCATTGCTCTGGCGGGGAGAGGAGAATAATAATCATTGTGAAATACACCTAGAACATCTCCATAACAAAGGCTTACTCTCCAAAGTGGGGGTGGGGGGAGGCTTTAACAGAGCCTTATCCCACCAAGGGGGAAGACATTTCCATCACTCAGCCCCCAATAATCTTCCTGTCTCATGTAACAGAGAGAAAAACCTAAGAAATACTTTTGAAGGTCACAGGTCAGGGACATAGGTCCATTGAAAGACTGAGATTGACTGATAAACCTATAGAACACTGCCCTTGCCCACGGCTTTGCACCACAACAAACAGAGCTCTATTGCAATAGGGAGGATTACAGCTGAAAAAGCTACAAGACACAAACTCTGACAAAGAGGACTCAGAGAAGTCAAAAGTCAAGAGGAGGGACGGAAATGAGGACATTAGAGGAACTGAAGCCTCTGGCACCTATAGCTGCAGCAAACATTACATATAGTCCAATGCCTAGCTTGAATAACAAAACCTTACACTACTCAGTTCCTGATGCCTCAGTTCCTACTACCTGACATATCCTGTCTGTGCATCAACAGTAAAGTTACCAGGCATGCTAAAAGGCAAGAAAAAAACACAGGTCTGAAGAAACAAATTAAGCATCAGAAGCAGACTCAGATATGACAGAGATGTTAAAATTGTCAGATGGGGATTTAAAATAACGATGATTAATATGTTAAGGGTTCTAACGGAAAAAGTAGACACCAAAAAATAACACATGGGTAATGTAAGCAGAGCAACAGACATTCTAAAGAAAAGTGAACAGGAAATGCTAAAAATAAAAAGTATTGTAACAAGTGAAGAATGACTTTGATGGACTCATCAGTAAGTTAGACACGGCTGAGATAAAAACCATGGCTGAGATGAAACAGAACATCAAAGAACAGTGGGACAATTTCAAAAGATGTAATATATGCATAATTATAACGCCGAAAGGAGAAGAAAGAGAAATGGACACAAGAAATTATTGAGAACTTTCCGAAATTAATGACATACATCAAACCACAGATCCTGGATCCCTGAGAATGCTTAGCAGGAGAAATATCAAAAAAGTGCACATAGACATTCATATTCAACCTGCAGAAAACCAAAGACAGAGAGAAAATCTTGAAATTTGCTAGGGGGTGGGGGAGATACTTGACCTATACAGAAGTAAAGATAAGAGTTTTATCAGACTTCTCAGCAGAAACCATCCATGCAAGAAGTGAGTGGAGTGAAATATTTAAATTGTGGAAAGAAAAAGACACCATCCTAAAACTCTGTATCCAGTGGGATTATCCTTCAAAAGTAAAGGAGAAATAAAGATTCTCAGACAAACAACAATAGAGGGATTTATTGCTAGCAGGCAGCTTTGCAAGAAATTTTTTAAAAGTGCTTAATAGGGGAGGAAAAGGATTTGCTCAGAAACTTGAATCTACATAATGAAAAGAGGACCACTGAAGAAGGAATAATTGAGAATGAAATAAAATATCTTATTTTTCTTAAAATTAACTGATATAATAGATGCATGATTGTTTAAAGTAATAATAGCAACAATGTACTGAGTAATCATAACACATGAATAAGTGTATGAATGCCAGCAATGTTATCAGGGATGAGAGGGAGGAATTGGGAATATTTTAACTTATCTGCACTACACGTGAAGTGAAATGGTACTACTAAAGGTGAACTTAGGTTAGTTAAAAATGTATATTTCAGGGGGCTGGCCAGTGGTGTAGTGGTTAAGTTCACAGGCTCCTCTTTGGCAGCCCAGGGTTCGCAGGTTCAGATCCTGGGCATGGACCTACACACTGCTCATCAGGCCATGCTGTGGTGATGTCTCACATACAAGGCAGAGGAAGATTGGCACAGATGTTTGCTCAGGGACAATCTTCCTCACCAAAAAAAAAGTATATTTCAAATCTAGTGTAACTACTAATTTTTTTTTTGAAAAAGAAGAAGAATTGATATGGTAAAAGAAGAGATACAATGGCATCATATAAAATGCTCAATTAAAACAAGAGAACATAGAAAAAGATGGGAAGTTAAAAACAATAGAAAGAATAAGTGAAACAAATAGAGAACAGTTACAAATATGGTAGCCATTAATCCAACTATATCAAGAATCACTGTAAATGTGAATGTTCTAAATAAACCAGTGAAAAGAGAGAGAGACAGAGAGGATTAAAAAAACAAGACCCACTATATGTTGTCTACAAGAAACCCACTTTAAATATAAAGACACAGACAGATTAAAAGGAAAGAGGTAGAGAAAGATATTCTATGCTAACACTAATCAAAAGATTATAGCTAAATTAACTTCAGCTAAAACAGACTTCAGAACCAGGAAAATGATCAGGTATAATGAGGGCTATTGCACAGCAATAAAGGAGTCATTCTCCAAGAAAATAGAATAATCTTCAACATGTGTGCACCTAACAACAGACTATTAAAATATACGAGGCAAAACCTGATAGAATTGATAGGAGAAATAGATAAATCCACCATGATAGGTGGAGACTTGAGTACTCCTCTTCCAGTGGTCGATAGACCAACCAGGTGGATAGTCAGTAAGAGTAGAGTGGACCTAAACAGTACCATCGGTCATCTTAACCTAATTGACATTTATAGAATACTCCATTCAAAAGCAGAAGAATTCCCATTGTTCTCAATCTCATGTGGAACATTTACCTAGATAGACCATATTTTGGGCCTTAAAACACAATTTATATCATTCAAAATGAGAAATTCTACAAATTATGTTCTTGGACCACAATGGAATTAAACTACAAATCAATAATAGAAAGATAGTTGGAACATGCCCAAATATTTGGAGATTAAACAACACACTCTTAACAAGTTTCAAGATAGAAATTTAAAAATAATTTTAACTAAATTACAATAAAAATACTTTTATAGATTTGTGGGATGAAACATTTGTAGTAGTGCTTATAGGGAAATTTAAAGGACTAAATGCATATTTTAGAAATAAAAGAAGATCTAAAATAACTATTCTAAGCTCTTACCTTAGGAAACTAGAGAAGAAAAGCAAATTAAATCTGAAGTAAGCAGAAGACAATAAACAAGAAAATCAGAGTAGATATCAATTAAATTGAACACATAGAAACAATAGAAAAATAATCAAAACCAAATCTGATTCTTTGAAAAGGTCAATAAAATCGACAAATGTCTAGTCAGGCTAAGAAAAAATGAGAGATTAAAAAAATGACCGATATCAGAAATGAAAGAGAGGTCATCACTATTGATTTCATGGATATTAAAAGGATAATAAAGGAATATTGTAAATAATTCTATGCCAAAAATTTTATAATTTAGATGAAATTGATCAATTTCTTGAACGATACAAATTATCAAAACTCACATAAAGAGAAAGAGATAATCTAAATAGGCTGACATCTATTAAAGCAGTCAAATCAATAAGCAATAACCTTCAAAAAAAGAAAGGAGAAGATCAAATGATTTAACTGGTAAATTCTATCAAATGTTTAAGAGAGAAGTGATACAAATTCTCCACAATATTTTCTAGAAAATGGACGCATAGGGAACACTTTCTAACTCATCCCATTAGGCTGACATTACATTAATACCAAATTAGATGAAGACGCAAAAAAAAAGAAAACTACAGGCCAATGTACATGAATATACATGTAAAAATCTCTCTTTTCTAAGATTAAAAATCCTTAACAAATTAGCAAATCAAATCTAGCAATGTATTAAAAAATTATATGCCATGATCCAGTGGGATTTATTCCAAATATGCAAGGCTGATTCAACATTAGAAAGGCAGTTAATGCTCATAACATCAATAGGCTAAGGAAGAAAAATCATGTGATCATATCAGCAGATGCAGAAAAAGTCTTTGACAAAAACTGACACCTATTTATGATAAAAACTCTTAACAAACTAATAATATATGGGAACATCCTCAACTTAGTAAAGAACATCTTCATAAAACCTACAGCTAAGATCATACTTAAGGGGGAGATACTAGATGCTTTTTCCTTAAGATCATAAACAGAGAAAAGATGTCCTCCCTCCCTGAATGATACTAGATATCCCATTCAACATGATACTAGAATCCCCAGCTAGTTCAATAAGACAAGAAAAGGAAATAAATATACAAGTTGAGAAGGAAGAAATCAAACTCTCTTTTGTTCATAGATGACATTATTACCTGGCTAATCCCAAAGAATTGACAAAAAACAATTAGAGAAAGTTAATAAATAAAACAGTATTGGATTATAATCTAAAGTGTAAAATAAATAACTATGAGTCTATACTGATACAAATAAATGTTTGAATAACTAGATCTCCTTTGAAGAAGGATTCAAAGTAATTTATGTAGACATGTAGATACTGTGGCCTCGAGGAGGTGAGACATAACCTCCCATTCTTTAAGTGAGTTGCACGTGGGGACTTCTTTTCAGAGCAGAATATGGAAGGGGGAGAACAGTAACTTCACAGTGGAGAGACCTGACTAACGCTAACTCAACTGGGTGACCAACATTAACATCAACAGGGATATGTTATGTTGAGAGTAAGTAAACTTGAAAGATGTAATGAGGATCACAGTTAACACCTGTGGTCTTCCTTTCAATAACCTATAACCATAGTCTACTCATGAGAAAAACTCAGACAAATTCCAGTTGAGAGACTTTCTAGAAAATATCTGACCAATATTCCTCAAAACTCTCAAGGTCCTTAAAACATGGAAAGGCTGAAAACCTGTCTCAGCCAAGAGGAGCCTAAGGAAACATAGCAACTAAACATGATGTTATACTGTGGATGAGATCCTGAAATAGAAAAATAACATTGGTAAAAACCAAGGAAAGCTAAATAATGTGTGGACTTCAGTTAATAATGATGTATCAACAATGGTTTATTAATTGTAATAAATGTATTATGCTAATGTAAGGTGTCAATAATAGAGGAACCTGGGTGTGAGAATCTGTATACTATCATTGAAATTTTTCTTTAAATATAAACTCTTCTAAAATAAACAATACAAAAAAGTTTAAAAAAGATAATGACAAGTACTGTTTCAGGAACTTTATGCTCATTTCTTCAGTCGGATATGGAATAGTATGAGATATATGCATTATTAAACAAGTCCTCTATGCTAGTATGACTGAATGGTAATGTGAAATCCCATAATGTCTTGCAATTTTATTTCTGAAGACCATTTAGAATCTGTGTACTCTATTCACAGTCAATAACTGGGTTTATTTTCACTAATCTAATGATCCAAAGCGTATTTGTTGGAAACTTAATATAACTATAATAGGCACTTTGGTAGACCCTACAGGAATTAAAAGATAATTCAGACAGGTATTTTATCCTCAAGGTATCTCTTTAAACTAATTTTTTGTTTGTTTGTTTGTTTAGTATCCAACAAATGCCTTTTTCTTTTCAAAAGCTGTGGACCAGATTTTGCCTACGCCAATGCTACTGATTATCAGAGAAATCTCACCTCTTTATTGTAATAAGCATCCCAACAGGCCTAAGATGATCTATAATGAGGATCGCTATTCTCTTTTTTTTTTCTTTGCAACTAGGAAACGTGATTTATCCAAGGCCAAAGACAAATAAAGAGAAAGGACTGAATTCACTCATCCACTCACGCCTAGTCTTAGAGTTATTTCATGTGAAAGTGATTATAATGTAATTAAAAGAAAAGTCCAGCAGGATGGAACACTGTCCTGAAAAGAATATATCACTTTTAGGTTAATTCTAGTATGTTATATTTCTTTTTTATTGTAAGCATTAAGAGTAAAACATAAAAACTCTAGCAAAAGCATTTTTCACTTTTAATGCATTTTAAAAAGAAAGTACTCAACTTACAAGAAAACATTAGTGACATTTTTCACTTAAATGTGGCACTAAGACAAAGTAGAGGTCTACATCTGCTGATATTCTAGAGTGAAAGAAAATCAGCAACTTTTCTAAGAGTCTTTGTAGACTTATGTAATTCAGATGTTTTAAGTAATTTGATCGTTGTGTTACATTCTAGCCACATATTTTCCACTTCCTATAAAGGGAAACTATGGAAAGTTATAGAAAATTTGTCAACTTTATTGAAACAAACATTCGTTCAATTTTTCCAGGATTCTCCCATGCACGTGGCACCTTTCAAAGAAATACTGCTTCTTCATACATTTCAACATCCCTATTCTTTTGAAGCTTCTGGTGGGATCATAATGCTGCACCATTTGGTTTACCTGAAACGTGGAGGAATTTTAAAAGAACTCGTCTAAATATCATAAGCTAGAATTCTAATCCAGGGCTTGGGCAAGTTCACAGGGTAAAATAAAGATTTTTGTTTTAGTTATAATCACTCTGATGAAAAATTTGGGTCAAAACATTGTAAGCAAGGCAAGACTGCACTGGGCATTTTGGAACAGTTCCCAGGCTAGTGAGGAAGGAAAGCGAATTGTGAATGCTGCTGTCGTCCCTCAGTTTTCAGCCTTGGTGGGTCTTGATTGCTTTTACAATCTCATAATAGTGTCTATGTTACAGATAACCAAATTGTTAACAGGAATAAGGTGTATGTCTATTCTATTTATTTAACTTGATTTGAAATCTTGATTAAGATGCCTCATATACACAGTTTGAGGGGACTGAGAAGTGTAAAAGTCCATTATAGCAAATGAATATCATATAACATCTTCATGAGTTAAATATTTCATTGAACAATTACTTTGTGTGGATCGCTTTGATTTCTGCCACCTTAGACCTTGCTGTCCAGGACATAATCTTCATTTAGTTTTCTACCCACCCTTAAATGATCATTTCTGAGCCACACTTTCCTTATCTGTAAAATGGTTTAACATCAGAGACTTATAATATAGGGTTGCTGTGATATTATATATTATAATATATTATAATATATTCCATATTCTTATAACAGTGCCTGACACAGAATAAACACTCAAAAAGTATCAGCTATTATGATTATCATTAGGTACAATACATTTTTCATTGAGAACATTAATTGATGTATTATACAATTCTATTCAGTGACAAAATGTGTGGCAATTAAAGGAAACGTCTTAAAAGAAACTTTAGAAAAAATTTAAATCCGTCAGAAACCTAATTCCAAGTGAAGGCTAATAAGCATATTGCTGTGTTGCCAAGATTCAAACATGACTTCATAATTCTAGTGTAAGAGGAAAAGAATAAGACCTCACTTTAAAGCATTCTTTAAAGTTCTAAGAATGAAACTTGTCATAAATTAATTCCAGCATTTCAGGTTAGAATAAATTTCATATAACAACTTTGCATCTTTTCATTATTAATAATCTCATTGGACTCTTTCAGACTGCGTTGTATTCAGCTTGATCTTTTTGTCTTCTGTGGCACATGACTCTCCATATTTTGATTGAGTGGCCTTTCAGAAATGATTTTAATTTTCCAAAATTAATACGTTTTATGCAAACAAATGACACAGTGATTCTTTGAAAATTCTGAGACCACAAATAGCTTTCGCTTTAACCTTTTGTTTTCAATCACTGAGTGATCAAAGATATGTTATTTAAAATGAGTCAATAATACATTGGGTCACCAGGTATAATTTATATCGCCCAGTGCCTTGACCTATGTTTATATTTAAAAGAGTTAAATAAATGTATCAATGAATCTAATATAGAACTTTTACATTATAGTCTTCCCTAGCTACTCTTACAGCCTGATGGAATTTTCTTTTACTCCTTTTTAAAAATACAAATGGATGGTTCATGAACATCTAAAGAAAAATCTTTCAGTTTCTTAAAGTCTATACCTTATTTCTGAACCAAATTATGCTGCTTTCACAACACTGTCTTCTTCCAGCTTTCCTCCATTCATTTTGTCTCGTTCATTTACATTTTCCCTTTTGTAAATAATATTCCTACATCCTACCCCCAAAGCTCCGGCTTCAGATGGAGGAAGATAAAGGATAGAGCGAGAGGACGGTGAAGACTGCTGTGGATGTCTTCAGTCAGCACTGGGTTTGGGAATGAGATTGTAAACTGTCCCATAAATGATAGAGGTCAGGAAACAATGCTTTTTTAGTTGCTATTTCTTACCCAGGAAAAAATAATATATACATATGTATACATATCCCTTCACTTTCACTTTCATCTTGTATTGGCTTTCCTGGTAAACAGATCCACTCAGTGATGGTGTGCTGTCCCTTCTATCTTAGAATATTTTTCCTTCAATACCTTTTATTTGCTATGCAAAGAAGTAATAATACATAACGTCTATTAATGCTGGACAATGAAAAAAGGAACAGAATTGGAGCAGCATGCCACGGCATTCTGAGACTCCTGAGACAGGGTCTTCCACGGGCAAACATCTCTGGCTCAAAAGCAAAACTGTCAGTGGCAAAATTAGAAAGCAATTTTTATTTTGAGAGCCATGCAACAGACATTTATATTCTTGTTTTCAGGCTGCTTCCAACACATCAATGAAACCTCCCAAGAATCTGCAAGCCAGGCTATTCTTTGTCTTTTTTGTGCTATGAGGAAAGTCCAACACCAAAGTGGCCTCAGCTATTGGAAAAGTAACAAGGATTGGAATGCTTGGTATTTTTTTATTCTTCAATTCTCGTCATACTCATATTCCTTCTCCAGAAGGTTTAATTTATCTTGGTATGTATTCGAATGCTTATGTGTGCTTTCTCACACATCACATAAGTGATCTTATTGATATTGAAGACTATCTGTAAAACATATCAAGACACAATTCCCAGCTTAACAAAATAGAGCCTACATCTGGGAAAAAGAAACCCTCAGTTCTGTAGATGCCTGAACATCAATTCTTCCACTAAAGCAATATAAATTTAGGGAGAAAAATATTTTCTAAAAATAATCTTTTATTTTATATTAAGACTATTATAGATTTCCTGTGAGATGCTGCATATGCCATTAAATATTCACTATTAGTTGGATATGTTGTTAGAAGGTACTTCTGCTAAAAACGTGTATTCTCTCAGAAAACCCATTGCTAACATACAGTGAATAAATTAATTAAATCTATTTTGTGTCCACCAGCAGGTCTCTAGGATTATATTGCAACCCACACAGGCCAGGGATGGAATGGCTAAATATCACAGGGGAAAAAATGATTGACTAGCACTGGGGAGGACATATAGCTTAGTCAGTCGTTTCTGAGTCCTGTGATCTCTGCTAAGTCATGCTCAGCCTGAGAGGGCTTAGCCTATTGTAGGTGCTCAGGAAATATTCATTGGAAGAAGCTAAGTCTTCTTATCAGGAAATCTAAAACCCCTCTTATTACCATGAAGCAGCTTAGGGAAAGAGGGAGCGAGATAAAGGCCACATAAAAAACAGAGAGACTGTTAAGTGAATAACCATGGCTGACATTTGCAAATGTATATAAGAATAAAGGGAACCCCTTCAATTTTGAGAAAATTCAAATAAGGAATAAGTGGAGTTCCAGGCAAATAGGACATGGAGATGGCATCTCAAGTCAATCTTGGAGAGCGAACCTGAGGATTCTGAAGTTGAGTAAACAAGTATGTCTGCTAGTGCCATGCTGTGTGCTAGGTGCAGGATTCTACATAATTGTAGTACAGGCCCCAACACAAGCAAATGACTACTTCAATAGTAATTATCATGGCACAGAGATATTTGTCAAATGGTGCAGAAGCACTAATGAAAGTTGCAATGGATTCTAAAAGGACAAGGACAGATATTTCACTTGGTTCAATTTAACTAAGACTTTCAATAGTGACTTACAGAAAAAGGATTGGACTTGAACCTCAAGAAAGCAATAGATGTAATTTGCAGTTTAGCATCTATATAGCTGTACTTAAGATGATTATTTAGGAAATTGTTCTTATTCTGTAGTGTGAGCTCCATCCATTTCAAATACATTTTTTGTCATTATAATTTAGACTCTAGTTAAAGAATCTCTTTGTAGTATTCTTATAACTACCTGAATAAACTTTACACCACGTTAAAATTTTAGGAAATACGTTGGTTCCTAGAGTATTTAGATTACATAGAGAGAGATATAATGCTTAGAATTACGGGCTCCAGAACCAAATGATATGGGTTCAAAGCCCAGTCCTGTCACTCACAAGCTAGGTAATTTGGGTCACGTGAATTAGACCCTTTATCTTTGTGTTCCCTCCTTAGTGAAAAAGGGAAAATAAATAGTCATTTCACAAGGCTGTTAGGAGCATTAAGTGAGTTACTACATGGAAACTTTGAACAGTGCTTGTAACATGCCTAGTGTTCAACATGCCGAGTATTGATTACCATTTTTATTATGACTGGAGAACATCCTTAAAGAATTGTGTCCCAATAATGCATAGACTTGCTGGTGTGTGTGAAACGCTGATAACAATGGGTATATAGTACCAGTAACGGGAATGAAGGTTTCCATTTTTAGTGAGTCTTGTGAAATCAAACTACATTGAATGCATGTGAAGAAATGTGTGAAAATTCAGCTATTTGTAACTTTAAAAAGTTTACTTCCAACTCTGTTTTAAATGAATTTCCCATTTTAAACTAAATTTTCAAGACTTTTATGTATTCAGCACCCAGGGTAGGAAATAATGGCAACTTAACACCTGAGTGTCTGGTAAACTTCAATAGAAATTATATTTCAAGCTAACCATGGGTAACTCATATGTAACCTGGCTACATATGGTCAGAGAAATGGGAGTCAAGCTAGGTTCCTCACCAATCTTACAGACTTAGAAAGCCTTTCACGCAGACAAGAACTTAAAGTCTTGTTCAACTAACTCTATTTAAAGACAAGGAAACAGAGATTCAGAGAGAAAAACGAAAATGGCTGGTGCAAAGTCACCTAGTGGGTTAATGAGAACAGAACGAAGTCCACCAGTTTACATCACCCACACTGCCATTAGTTATTCTCTCACATTGTTTCCACATTCTTGTTATTAAAAGTGCTTTAACAGCAAATTTGATAAATATAGAATCCTTATTAAACCTTTTATTGGTTTTTATTCATCTAGTCACAAGAGTAAAGTTTTGACACAATGACCATTCTGATTCAGATTAAGAGAATGTAAATTTTAGGTGTAAGAATATACCTTCATCGGGGCTGGCCCCGTGGCCGAGTGGTTAAGTTCGCGCGCTCCGCTGCAGGCGGCCCAGCGTTTCGTTGGTTCGAATCCTGGGCGAGGACATGGCACTGCTCATCAGACCACGCTGAGGCAGCGTCCCACATGCCACAACTAGAAGGACCCACAACGAAATATACAACTATGTACCGGAGGGCTTTGGGGAGAAAAATAAAAAAAAAAATCTTTAAAAAAAAAGAATATACCTTCATCTTAATGATATAATTTTGTTAAACTCACATTGATTATTAGCATTTAAAAATATGATTCATTCAGTCATCTAATAAAAATAATAGATGGTTGCTTTCTAATGCATTTAGACCAATACATAAATGCCAGCAGGAAGTCCCAATCACACTGAATTAGGTTTGTACATTAATCTTAGTTAGTTTGACTTTATACAGTGTACTGGACATGATCATTTTGCAAAATAAAAACAAATGCTTACATTTGACCTATGACTTAATGTTTTATAAAAACATACACAATTAGGGATGTAATTATGCAATTTTTCAGCTGTACTCATCCAGCCATCTGTCTAGATTTCATGTTAACCTTGTTTTTCTACGTATTGGGATTTATTTTTATCCAGATTATTTTTACTAATTGTGCAAAAGTAAACCTTGGACTCAGTTTCATACATTTATGGGTCACATAGTCATTGTGTATCTAGAAAGTTATGCACCCTATTGTAGAGAAAAGAGTATGTCATTCTTATTTACTGTTAGCAGTTCTTCTTGTGTTTCCTCAGACAGGAGAACAAAGGGATAGAAAATAAAATAAGTAAGCTTCTTGGCATGTATTAAAGAGCATTAGTATATACAACATGGATATTTTTCTTACAGGTCATGTGACTGGTGATGTATTCTCCAGTTTTAAAGTTCACGTCAACAGGGGTTTAAAAAGTTCATCCAAAAAGATGTTTAATCTCAGATTTGGTTAGTTTCTCCTTTTATCTTTGGGTGGTAACACCAATACATTTACTTAGATCTGCCATGTAAGGAGTTTTGCTTCCTTCTCTCCCAGATTTTCTGACTCAGCAGAATTGACTCTCTGGAAGAATTTTTCATATAAGCCCATGGTACCTGAGAAGCATCTTCCCTTCTGTTGCTGATTAGATAGAAAAAAGAAAAATCACTGTAGGAAAGTTGTCAGTGTACGGGACTCTTGGCTATCTTCTTCTTCCTTTCTCTTTTGCTCCAGACAATGCTCAAAGCAACTTGGATGAAAGATGTTTTTACTTCTACACCTTCCTTTTGTGAGCCAGTCAGGTTCAGAATCAAGGCCAGTATTTTTCTTGATTCCTTCATATGTGTGTGGTCATCATCGTCCAAAGTGTGAACCAATTAGAGTCTCTGAATTATTTTTATATAAATCAGTAAATCACAGAAAGACATGGAAAGTAATATATTCTTCTTCTAAGGTCTTTGGAATACATATGTGGTTCTACATATATGCTTACGTATTTAGGCTTGGGTAGCTTAATTTTGAAATTCTTTTTCCTGAAATCTCCATTTCACTTTACATGTGGTTATAGAATGGACTTATAAGTTTCATGGATATTGTGTTTGCATATTTATAACGTGATGTCCCATTAATATAGAAATATTAGAAGGTAGATGTAGAAGGACTTTCAGTTTCCATTCTGATGTGTAAAAAGCTTGAACGTCACCACAACAAGAAAAAATTGATCTTGGGTCCTAGACAATAGAGCTTAGAAAACAGAGCTCACAGGGCAATCTACCACCCTAAAAACTGGAGAGAGAGGAGAATAAAGAGAATTACAACGTATGGGGACCAGGAGCCAAGGCTGTGCTGGAGCCAACAACGGGTAGAAACAATAAAAGGGTAGTTGGCCAAATGCTGAGTGTAGACCAGCTTGAGAGATAAAAATGCCTGGGGGTTCAGCCTTAGAAGGGACCACACACTCTCATGAGTTTTACCTCTAGGAGCCCCACTAGCTTCTAAGAGTGAAATCAGAGAAAACTTCCCTCACGCTTTGGGCAGGAGGAGGAGGAAATTAACCATTTTGAATTATGTCCAGATTCTTAGGCTCTCCTTAACAAAGGCCTGGCCTATTTCACCCCAGCCTAACTGACTTAGGTTACATCAGAACCTAACCAGCCTGGGAAAAGGGAAATAAACAACTCCTGCCCTGTCTGGCCTTCCATATGCGGGATGGGAAATACCCACTTCCTTCCCTAAGGAAGAGGAAACTGGAGAAGCACTTGTGAAGTTCACAGCCTGGTGACAAAGGCTCACTAAAATACTGAGACCTAATCATAGGACTACAAAATGCCCACACCTAATACCACATCAATAGGACTTCTGTATAATAACACAGGATTACAGCTGAAAGAACTGTACAGCTCACATCGTGCTTAAGAAGTCTCTAAGGAATCACAAGGACAACAAGGAACACAAAAATAAGGACACTAGAGAAAATTTTAAGCTCTGATACCTACAACTACAGTAAATAATAAATGCAGCTTAACTTCTCACTAGATAAACATAAAACCTCATACTAGAGGCCTATTTACCTTGATTCCTTTTACCCAATATATCATGTCCAGCTTTCAACAAAAAATCACAAGGCATGCTGAAAAGCAAAATAACACAGTCTGAAAAAAACAAAGCAACATCAGAACCAGACTCAGATATGGAGGCTGGAATTATCAGACCAGGAATTTAAAACAACTCTGATTAATCTGCTAAGGGTTCTAACAGAAAAAGTGGAAAACATGCAAGAATAGATGGGTAATATAGACAGGAGATGAAATTTTTTTCTTAAGAAAAAAATCAAAGGAAATGCTAGAAATCAAAAACACTGTAACAAAAAAAGAATGTCTTTGAGGGCCTCATTTGAACATTGGATACAGTTGAGGAAAGAATCAGTGCACTTGAAGATATGTCAACATAAACTTCCAAACAGAAAAGCAAAGAAAAAGTTTTTAAAAACTCCAAGAATTTTGGGACAATATAAAAGGTATAACAGATATGTAATGGCAATGCCAGAAACAGAAGAATGAGAGAAAAGAAAAGAACAGAGAAAATATTTGAAGTAATAAAGGCTACGAATTTTCCAAACCTAATGACAGATGCTAAATCACAAATCCAGGAAGCTCCGAGAACAGCAACAGGATAAATATCAAAATATCTACACCTTAGGTATGTCATGTTCAAACTGCAGAACACCAAAGGCAAAGAGAAAATCTTGAAAGAAGCCAGAGGTGAGGGAATCTCACCTATAAAGAAACAAGGATAAGAACAACAACCCACTTCTCTTCAGATACTATTCAAGCAAGAAGAGAGTAGAGTGAAATACTAAGCTTATTGAAAGAAAAAAGCCAACAGGCTAGAATTCTGAATCCCACAAAGCTATCCTTCAAAAGTGAAGAGAAAAAAAGATTCCCTAGATACATAAAAATTGTGAGAATTTGTCAGTGGTAGACCTATCATGCAATAATATTAGAAGACAGTCTACAGAATGAAGGAAAATGACATAAGTCAGAAACTTAGATCTATACAGAGAAAAGAAGGGGCCGGCCTGGTGGCACATGGGTTAAGTTCGCATGTTCTGCTTCTCGGTGGCCTGGTGTTCGCTGGTTTGGATCACAGATGTGTACAAGACACCGCTTGGCATGCCATGCTGTGGTAGGCATCCCACATATAAAAAGTAGAGGAAGACGGGCACAGATGTTAGCTCAGAGCCAGGCTTCCTCAGCAAAAAGAGGAGGACTGGCAGTAGTTAGCTCAGGGCTAATCTTCCTCAAAAAGAAAAGAAAAGAAAAGTGTTAAGAAAAAGAATAATTGAAGGTAAAATATAACCTATTTTTCTTATTTTTAATTACCTAAGAGATACCAGTATGTTCAGAATAAAAATAGCAACAATTATTGGGTGACTATAGCTTATGGATAAGTGAAATAAATGACAATAATTTTATAAGGAGTGGGTGGGAGGCATTAGTACCACTCTGTTATAAGGTACATGCACTACCAGTGAAGCAAGATAGTGTTATTTGAAAGTAGAGATACGTTAGCTCTAAATATATGTTGCAAATTCTTGGGCAAGCACTAAAAATGTTTGAAAAGAAGTTTAATTTATATGCTAAGATGAGAGAAAATGGAATCATGTAAAATACTCAATAAAAACCAGAGAAGGCAGAAAAAGAGTAGAAGAGAAAAAAGGGTGAGAGAAAGAGAAGAAACAAAAATCAAGGACAATGAATAGAAAACAAGTACAAATATGGTATAAATTAACCCAACTATATCAATGATCACTTTAAATGTCAGTGGTCTAAATATACCAATTAAAAGCAGAAACTGTCAGAGTGAATTTAAATAAAAGAGCCAACGATATGTTATCTACAGGAAACTGACTTTATATACAGATTTTTATATAGAGACTTTATAGAAAAATCTTTTCTAGAGATAAATTAAAGGTAAAGAATGGAGAAAATACATCATGCCAACAATAATTAGAAGAAAGGTGGAGTAGCTATATTAATTTCAGACAAAGTCAACTTCAGAGGAAGGAAGATTATTAGCAATAAGGAAGAACATTAAATAATGAAAAAGTGATCAAAAATCCAAGAAGATATAATGGTTCTTAATATCTATATGCCTAACAACAGAGCATCAAAATAAATAAGGCAAAAACTGATAGGACTGTAAGGAGAAAGAGACAAATCCACTGTTAGAGCTAGAGACTTCAATACCCCTTTATCAGTAATTGACAGATCCAGCAGGCAGAAAATCAGTAAGGATGTAGCTGAACTGAACAGCACCAGTAATCAACAATACGTAATTCACATTTCTAGGATACTGCATCCAACAACAGTAGTCTAGACATTCTTGTCAAGCTCACATAGAATATTGACCAAGATATACTACATTCTGGCTATAAAACACACTTCAAAACATTTTAAAAAAATAGAACTGTTGTAACATATGTTCTTACACCACAATGAATTGAACCAGAAATGAATAACAGAAAGATAACTAGAAAATCCCAAAATATTTGGAGATTACACAGCATACTTCTAAGTAACATGTGGGTTACAGAATTTTCGAAAGAAATTAAAACACTCTTTGCACTAAAAGAAAATAAAAATACAACTTATCAAAATTTGTGGGATGCAGTGAAGGATTGCTTAGAGGGAAATTTATAGCATCAAATGCATATATTAGAAAAAAAGAAAGATCTAATATCAGTAAACTAAGCTTCCACCTTAGGAAATTAGAAGAAGAGGAGAAAATTAAATCTAAACTAAGCAGAAGAAACAAAATAACAAAAGTCAGCACTGAAATCAATAAAATTGGAAAAGGGAAATCAAAAGAGAAAATCAATGAAAGCAAGAGCTGTTCTCCTTCAGTTTGGTAAAGAATGAATAAATAAACCTATAGCAAACATCATACGTAATAGTGAGAAGCAGATGCTTTTCTCCTAAGACTGGAAACAAGGTAAGAATGTCCTCTCTCACTGCTCCTATTCAACATCATACTAGAATCCTTAGCTAATGCAATAAGACAAGAAAAGGAAATAACAGGTATACAGATTGGGAGGAACAAATGAAACTGTCTTTGTTCACAGATGACGTGGTTGTCTATGTAGAAAATATACAAATGTGGCACGATACAAGTCAAATACGCAAAAGTCAATTGCTTTTTTGTATACCAGCAATGAACAATTGGAATTTAAAATTAAAAACACATCATTTACAATGGCACAAAAAAAATGAAATGGTATAAATCTATCAAAGTCTGTAGAAGACCTATAGTAGGAAAACTATAAAACTCTGGTGAAAGAAATCAAAGACGATCTAAATAAATGGAGAGCTATTCCCTATTCCTTGATAAAAAGACTCAATATTGTTAAGTAGTCAGTTTTTCCCAACTTGATCTACAGGTTCAACACAATCCCAATCAAAATTGCAGCAAGTTATTTTGTGCATATCAACCAACTAATTCTAAAGTTCATATGAAAAGGCGAAAGACTCAAATAGTCAACACTATATTGAAGAAGAAAAACAAAGTCAAAGGACTGACACAATCCAACTTAAAGAATTACTATAAAGCTACAATAACTATGATTGGTGAAAGAATAGACTAATAGATCAACGGAGCAGAATAGAAAGCTCAGAAACAGATCCACACAAATATAATGAACTGATGTTTGACAAAGAAGCAAAGGCAATTTTCAATGAAGACTAGATATTCTTTTCAACAAAATAGTGCCAAAATAATTGGACATCCACATGCCAAAGACCCAATCCAGACACAGACCTTATACCTTTTTGCAAAAATTAATTAAAAATAGATCAGAGACCTAAATGTATAATGTAAAATTATACAATTTCTAGAATATAACATAAAAGAAAATCTAGGTAACCTTAGATTTAGTGATGGTCTTTTTAGACAAAACACAAAAAGCACAATCCATGAAAGATAAAAATAGATAATTTGGACTTCATTAAAATGAAAAACTTCTTCACGGCAAAAGCAACTTATAGGGAATAATAAGACAAAGTACACACTGGGAAGATATTTACAAAGCCCATACTTGATAAAGGACTTGTATCCTAAATATACAAAGAGCTCTCACCACTGAACTATAAGAAAACAAATAACTCAATTTAAAGGTGAGGAAAAAATCTGAACAGACACCTTATCAAAGATATACAGATAACAAATAAGTATATGGAAAGATGCTCAACATTAAGTGCCATTAGAGAATTGCAAAAAAAATAACAATGAGATGCACACCTATCACACCTATTATAATGCTGAAATCTAGAGCAGATGCAAGACCAAATGAAGGCAAGCATGCGGAGCAATAGGAACATTTGTTTATTCATTGCTTTTGGGAATGTAAAATGGTGCAGTCTTTTTGGTAGATAGCTCAGCAGTTTCTTACAAAGCTGAATATAGTCTTACCTTACAGTACAGCAATCGCACACCTTGATATTTATCCAAATGAGTTGAAAATTTATGTTCACACACAAACCTGGATACAAATGTTTCTAGCAGCTTTATTCAGAAAGGACAAAAATAGGAGCAACCAAGCTGTCCTTGGATAGGTGAACGGGTCAACAAACTACGGTACATCCATACAATGGAATGTCATTCAGTAATAAAAATAAAATATCAAGCCACAAAAAGACACGGGAAAACCTTAAAGGCTTATTGCTAAGCCAATCTGCATGATTTTAACTATATGATTTTCTGGGAAAGGTGAAAATATAGCCACAGTAAAAAGGTTCGTGGTTGCTAGGAGTTCCAAGAGGAAGGGAGAGAATAACAGGTGCAGTGGAGGGGACTTTTAGGGCAGTGAAACTATTCTACGTGATACTAATGATAGATGCATGACAGTACCATTGGTGACAACCCATAGTACTGTACAAAGGGCAAACCCTAAGGTAAACTATGTACTCCAGTTAATAATAATATGTCAATATCGGTTCATCAACTGTAACAAATGTACCACCTTAATCCAAGATGTTAATAATAGGGGAAGTGTGTGTGAGACAGAGAGAGAGGTATATGGGAACTCTGTTTTTTCTGCTCATTTTCTCTGTAACTCTAAAACTGTTTTAAAAAGTAAAGTCCACTAATTAAAAAATTAAGTGTAAAAATACAAGAAAATTCCATAACGTATAATTCTGAAACTCTTTACCTGCAGAACTTGTGGTTTGTTTTAAATCAAGGTTTGGCAGATTTGTGAGGGATGGCATCTTTATTAACATACTAAATTCAACAATGACATAATTCATCAGTCCTGTATATTCACAGCTGGGTTGCCATGTGCAAATATACCTCCTATACTCGTTGGTAGTATTGTGCCTTGATTCATTTTGAAGGCATATAAATGGATTCCCCTCCTACCTAGTTTCATATATATGTCACCAGGTCTTCACACTCTACATAAATTGATCCTGGAACATCTGTGAGAAGCCTTAAATACCTCTCGTGCCCCCAAGGGAGTAAATATGACTCATTTATAAACAGACACTTTTTTAATATCTAAAATCCCTATCAATTTCATGACAACTATAAACAACCATTAATTTACAACCCTAAAACTAGTTTCTTCGATTATGCTTCATATAATTATATATATTTTAAATGCAAATATTTGTTTATAAATATTATTCAAAGAACTAATAAGCTCTTTTAAATACCAAAATATCTCACTTTCTCTAATTATGATAATTTTATAGCTGGATAAATAGCATGTCAGGCTGTTCGCTCCTCCTTTATCCATTGTAGTGTGCTCAAATGGAAATCTACAAAATAAAGTCTGTGGCAGTTTCCAACTGCTTCTGGTTTTGAACACAGAATGCTAAGAAAATGTGTGCTCTCCTTTGCAGTCACCATACATAAAATCATTTAAAATGCAAGATCCGTTATTCTACACTGCAAAAGATATTTATTCTGAGTTGTCTAAAACGTTTATTTTTTCTAAGTTAGTCTTCCATCATATTTTATCAATCCTGGCTAACATAAAACAGATTCTAAGTCCAGAACTCAGTCACTTAAGACCGTCTCAAAGAATGAAATAATTTTTAAATAAAAACACTATCTGTGAGTGTCAACAGTTAGTGGAAAATGTTACCAAATGGTACCTTTGAGTGAGGAGCACAGACGCTGTAAATGTGAAACACTACAGGGCGTGCGGCTCACTGCCCTCAAGGAACTCAATTCTAGAGGAAGAGACGGAAGTATAGTTACATAAATTTGCTCAGTGCCGTAATTTGCTCTACTGTAATGGCTGAACCAGAGACACAGAGTTCTTTGGGAGTATAAAGAGGGAGGAGTTAAATGTACATAATATTCATGTTGAACTGGAAATAGCCAACTAAAACACCCTCGCCAGCCTTAGAAGTCTCTGTTCCTTGAGAGTCCCACCCTGTCCCGTTGTCTGTGATAGATTTCCACATATCCACTCACATTATGTTACCTCTCCTTCTAAAGACATAGTGGCAAAATCTATTTCTGAAATTTATCCCTAATGTCCTTGTTTCCCAGAGGCCTTTCCTGGTTACCCCAGCCCAAGCAGCCCCAGGCATTCTCTAACATTTTACTCTATTTTATCTTCTTCCACAATTTATTTATTATAATTTCTATCATCGTTTTTATTGATTATCTTTTTATTTTCTTGTCTGCCTTTACTCCAAATAAATTGAAGTTCCTGAGTGAACCCTCCTCTTCCTGTCCGGCTGAGGTGTGTTTCTTAGTCTGAAAGATACTGTGCCTCTAAGAGTAGACTCAGCAGATTGTTGATTGACTAGCAGATGGATGGCATTGGGCTTTAATCTCACGTTTTTATTTTATTGCTGCTCTCATTAGCAATTCATCTCAACAAGCAAAAAGTATCTAAAAGTAAGTTTCTGCCCTAAATGTAAGACTGAAAATGATATAATCGAGACTAAAATAAAAATTAATAGTTGCTTGTTTTATCAAAAATATCACTAATTCTACAAACAATACAGTGAAATAAGAGCCACTCTCTACAACAATTTGACAGTGCGTTAGTCAAATATGTGTGATAGAGAATACTCTTCTCACACTCATAGGGCTACTGGGCATATTCCAGTGATAATGTGACTAGATCCATACAGCAAGACCTCCTTTATTGCAGTTTATTGGGCTAGAAAAAAAGCTTTTTGATCTAGTCTGGCATATCTTACAGGTATCTGTGTAGACTTGACAGTCAGAATGAATTTAAACACTGTCAATCTTCTGTCCTGTGAAGATCCAAGTTTTATCTCAAAAAAATCATTCCATGAGTATAATTAAAGAAACCAGAATAATAAAACCTTTAAAGGTTGCTCTATTGACAATTATTTAAAAAATTGATGGCTCTTATATGATCAGATGTTCTGATGTTTTCCATGGTTATATGGTCACAGATAGTTTTCTCATAGAAGTTATAGCACTGATGTTATTAGTTACTACTTAGAGGAGGGTATTATGTTTACACACTGTAACATGCTCTTACTGTAATAGTTTTGCTCAATTTAAAGATTGATATTCTGCTTTCAGTTACCACTATCTGCTCTATGGAAACTCCATTCACAGTAAGGCCATCATATTATTTTCTATCTGCCCTTTCGTACTGTCCCAAACTTGCCGTGCTTCTATTACAGGGTCTTTCAACGTTTGGGCAACCCACACTGTAAGAAACTATTCATAGAGCCCAAACACAATCTCTCTGTCCCTGTCTGTCTATCTATCATCTATCTACCTACCTATCTATCCATCTATCTATTTATCTATCTATGTATCTATCTACCTACCTAAGTACAGTACATTATACATCTATCTAAGTACATTAATTAAACAAATGTTTAATGAACATCTACTATTCAAGGTGTTGGAGATAAGATAACTGTGAACAAAAGAGACCACAATCTCTGCCCTCATGGAGCTAACATTCCCGTGGGCGAAGACAGATTTGGAGAAGGTCAATGAGTAAAATGTTGGATGCTGATGAGTGTTACGAGAAAAAGTAAAGCAGAAAACAATGAGGGCAGGGTCAGTGCCATGTTGCTTAGGGTGGCTAGCTAGGAAGGTCTCACAGAGATGCCAACGTCTGAGTAAAGGATTAAACAAGATGACTGCAGAGTATCAGGTGAAGGTGTGGTTCAGGCAGATGAAACAGCAAGTGCAAAGGCCCTGAGGCAAGAGTGTGCCTGGTGTGTTGAGAAACAGGTAGGAGTCCAGTGTGGCTAGAGCAGTGGAAGGAAAGGGAAGAGGCCTAGAAGATATAGCATCAACTGACGGACAAATCCTGAAGAGCTCTGGAGGCCATTTTATGGAATCCGTTATTATCTCAGAGAGAAATTGGAAACCACTGGAGGATTTTGAGCAGAGGAATCACATGAGCTAACTTTAGGTTTTAAGGGAACCCTACACAGAGCAAACAAAGAATCACGGAACAGTTTCAACTCACCATGTGGTCTGACTGAAATCTGTATATGAGGTATGATAGGCAGAATCATAGCCCCCCAAAGAGATCTACATTCTAATACCCAGAACCTGTGAATATGTTTGATTGCATGGTAATGGAAAATTAAGGTTGCAGAGGGAATTAAGGCTGTTAATCAGCTGACCTTAAGGAGGGTATCCTGGATTATCCAGGTGGGCCCAACGTATCATAACCCTTATAAACGCAAGGGGGAAATGGAAGAGTCAATCAGAGAGAGATTTGAAGAGATTCCACTGCAGGCTCAGAAGTGGGGGGAGAAGCTAGGAGGCAAGGAATATGGGAAAGCTGGAAAAGCCAAGGAAACGCATTGTCCCCTAGGTCCTCCCAAAGGAACGCAACTCTGCTGGTACCTCACTATTAGCCCAGAGAGATCCATTTCAGACTTCTAACCTCCAGAACTATAAGAGAATAAGTTCATGCTGTTTTAAGCCACTAAGTTTGAGGTAATTTGTTGCAGCAGTAATAGGAAAGTAATGTATGAAGTATTTCAACAAGCTTGGCTTAGGAAAGCTATAGCAAGAGATGGAAAATGGCCTGGGAAAAAATCCTTAATGGGCCTGCAAACTCTCCTTGGGTTCCAGGGGTCATTACAAAGTATGGACTGTTTCTTGGGCCCCCACGTCTCTGCCACAGTTTTCTGCTGCTTCTCTCTAATTACTAGTTGCATTTGGTAGCTTTAGTTACCCTCAGAAGTCTCAATACAGTCATGCGCCACATAACAATGTCATCAACAGACTGCATATACAACAGAGGTCCCATGAGATTAGTTCATTTAGCCTAGGTGTGTAGAAGGCTATACCATCTAGGTTTGTGTAAATACAATCTGTGATGTTTGCACAACAACGCAGTCACCTAACGGCACCTTTGTCAGCACATGTCCGCGTTATTAAACGATGTGTGACTATACTGACCAGTGAAGTCATATAAACACATTCTTCTCATGACGTTATTTTTGCGAAATCTATGTGCGTGTGGGGGCACAGCTATGTGTGCGCCTGCCTATATAAACTCAAGGGGAAAAAGTCTGGACGATATATGCTGCCCATGAGAAAGAGCTGGAGTTGGAGGTGTGGAAGCAAATTTTCATTTCCTACCCTAAATGTTTTTCATGAAAAGCAGTAGATTTATGAAGGACTTACATACACACACATATTTAAATTCAAAAAGAGAGAAAGAAATAGACACACGGTGAACTAAATGCAGATTCTAATTTTGTTATTTTTTAACATTTCCTTACATGTCAAAGACATTTTGAAGCCCCTCCTCCCGAGCTGACATGTTGGCATTTTTCTGCTGGGCCTGTGCTTGGCCAGATGTCAGGCTTCGTGGGGATTGCTCTGACCGTGGGAAGTTGGACTAAGATTTTTTTCTCTTGCTCAATCATAAACAAAAATGAGAATAATAAGTAGTTATACAGAACTCAAAATCATATATTCTTTATAAGCCAAAACAAACGCTGGCAATTTCACATGGTTCAAACTGATACATTGTTGCAGAAGAGAAACCTTGAAGGTCTATCCCATACTATTTTGTGAGCGTATGCACGGGTGGAGCCAGATCCATGCAGTCCTACTATGTGAGGAGAGGTGCTGGCAGCTGGGTTCTGCGGTGACAGATCAATGAAGAGGGCCATAAAGATGAATGTAATTTAGGCAGCCAGAATCAGCATAAGCAAAATGAAAAGAGAAAAACCCGAAACAGCCACTGAAATGGGGCTTATCTATTTACTCGGCAGTTGATAAAGCCTGACAAGTTAATTAAGTCACTTTTATTAAGGTCGCAATACCGTGTGATACTTCAGTGATAATGCACTTAACTAATGTGGGCAACATTTTAAAAAAATACTACTGAAAAAGTAGCAATTAAAAGTTAACACTTTAAAAATGATTTAAACCAAGTTTCCTAAATTAAGTAAAATGAATTAATAAAACTTGGTGTATAAGACCATTTCTAAAACATCAAACTGCCCTTGAGTGATGGCAGAAAATCAGGAATGGTTTAACATGTTCAAAATGGGAATGAGAATAAATATTTTATAATATAATACAAAGGTATCAATATTTAAAAGCCTCCATACTTTACAAAATTCTTGATGCCATTTATGTTTCTGAAATGATGGCACCAGGTTGACACACTTCTTTTCAGGTATTTCAGCAGATTAAGGGTCTATGTTTATTATCTCAAACCCATCTGAACTAATTTCATTCTCGGGGTCAAAAACTTTCTGAAAATAACTGCTCTGGGATGTTCATTATTAATAGTGTTCCTCTCTCGTTAATAGTTTATGGTGAGCTTCTCAGAATATTATGAGACTGTAAAAATTCTATCCCAATAAATGTGTCTATAGTAATAAATTGAATATAAGTTATAGTCTATGAGTTTCACATTGATTTACGCTTGTCGTAACAAGTAGCTGTGCGTGGTCTGTATAACCTAGCAGGGTGCAGCATATGGTTTACCATTTGTGGGTGCATAAGATCTAGGAATAATCACAAGCTGGAGAAAGTAAGTACAAAATGATATCAGAAATAATTATTCCCTTTCTAAACCAAACCTGGGTAGGAAACCTCCTCCCAATCTACAATTTATTTCTCCAGAATACTCTTTTACTTGAGATAGGCAACTAGAGCCAGTAGAATGTGTTCCTGGAAGTGATTCAGGGTTCAAGATGAGAGATGTGTGACAGAGATTTTTGCTTCCCATACACTTGGTACATTTGCCCCCGATACAATCCATCAACTTGTCTTCTCATCACAGTTCTGTTCTACGTATCACTGGCGTAGGTTTTCATATTAAAATCAAAGGAAATCTCTTTAAATTTTAATTATGAAAACTGTAATGTTCCATTCTTACTCAATCCAAAAATTCTGGATGTAACAGCTTAGTCCCAAATATCAGGATAAAAACTGAAAAATTCAGTTTATCAGCATCATGCTCCCAAATGTACTATTGGTCAGTATTTTCATGTTGAAAATAAAATATCAAAATGACGGAGTGTTCTTAGCCAAGCTTTCTGTTGTATTCACTCAGCCTTGGTTAGTTACTTTGACACCATATATTTTCTTCTCTCAAACAGAAATTTGAATCAAAAATAACTGAAGCATTTTGAACTCTTTGACACTTAACCTTTGACTATTTCCAAATAAGGGCTTTTAATTTCTAACCCTATGAAAATGGAAATACTTATCTTTTGAGATATTTTTGGCATGGTCTTATGTTAGATCTAAAATATGCAATTAGTAAGTTTAAATGACAGGACATGTAAAAGTAAGGTTGTATATTGCAGGATGAATCATATAAAATATTTTAAATAGCTTCATATGGTTTATATTCTTCAATACCACTGAATCATACTATAGCTGATAGCAAGTAGAATACCTCACCCACAGGTGAGAAATGAGAAATTTTAAGGCCTATTGAACACAACATAATTTCACAGTGGGTCAGCACAAATTTATACAGCACAGGTGTTTCCATAATTGGAGTCCATTGGAAAAATGCACAGCATTCCATGCTAAACAATGTTCAAACACAGTTCCATCTGGGTACTTTGCTGATCTCTTAATAATAGGAAACTTATTGAAATGTAAAAATTATACAAGTTAGTTCCAAAATTAATTATTTTGGAAAATACTTTGTTTTCTTGCATAAAGATCTTTTTGGATCCCTGATATACTTAGGAAGTACACTTTTGAATCATATGCATAAATATTTTAATACAATTTTGAAGACCAATGATGTCAAATTTCAAAATAAAATGTATTATTTAAACGTCACATATGCTTTTAAAAACCAAAAAACGTGGGAGATAATTTTAAATCTTACAATTAATCTTTTTTTTTAATCTAGAGTAAAGAAGTAACCCTTCTTCCTATTTAGGCTATACTTATGCATTTCTATAACTGCCTCTATAGCTTTCTTTGTAATGTAATGTTATTCATTTATTCTATGTCACCAAGCTACATCTACTTTTCAGAAAAAGATGAAATTGGTTTTTTGCTTTATTGGAGTATAAGATTATTAGGTTTTAAAGAGTGTCCATACTTGCTTTAGAAAGTCAAATTCTTCATAAATCGAAGATGAGATGATTGTTAAATCAGAAAAAATAACCAAGGTATTTGAGAAAGAAAACATACCTCACATAGTTACCACAAAGTACAACATAGCTCCAAGTGTAGAAAACAAAACGTTTTGTCTGAATTAGACCACCTAAGTATTGGTTGCAAAAGGAGGCAGAGGGGAATTGGTCCAATAGTTGTCGTTGGTGCCATCGAGTGGATTCCCACTCCTAGTGACACTGTGGACATCAGAGCAGAACCCTGCCTGGTCTTTTGCTCCATGCTCTCACCTTCCGGGGCTGCATCAAACAATGCCTCTAATGCTCTTCATAGGGTTTTCATGCCCAATTTTTCTGAAAGTGGGTAGTCAGGTCCTTCTTCCTAGTCTGTCTTAGTCTGGAAGCTCCCCTGAAACCTGTCCACCATGGATGACCCTGCGTGACCCTCCTGATATTGGAAATACTAGTGGCATAGCTTTCAGTAGTGCAGCAACATGCAGCCACCACTGTATGACAACCAACAGGTGGATGGTGTGGTTCCCTGACCAGGAAATGAATCCTGGCCATGGTGGTGAGAGCACCAAATCTTAACTAGACCACCAGGGCTGGCTATCGGTCCAATCAGCCAATAGATTTATTTGACGTACATTACTTGAGGAAAAAAAAAGTTTGATGTGCTCTGTCTGCTTTTAATTTTGAGATAATGGGCAAGTTTGAGTTCCTCCTTGTGTGTGTCCAGCCCTGTCTCCATCCTCAGCACCAACTCTTTCGCTTGTTCTCTCTTGGACCTTTCTTGACTCACAGACTCCCCACGTCTCTGCTCATCTTCATGCTGTGGGACCATTTGATCTTCTCCCATCTGTCAGCAGGATATGACTCATCACACAAATTAGAAATTTTGAGTAATCTATAAATTATAAGACTTACAAATACTGCAAGATAAATATTCTAACTTTATAGTTAACATATAGTTTACATATTTTCCAAACATAAACATTAAAAATTGGGTCCTTTAGACAATAGGAGTAAGAAAGGAACATCCACACTTAGGGGCTTTAGGGAGCCGAGTGGCATGCAAGTGCCCCTGTAGGCTTCTTCACCCCATAATCAGGCAGCCTGGCTGTTCAGAGGCCTCTGCTGCCCCCGGATTACAGACATGTAGGCTACATCCAAGAAAAGAAGACAATCCTCCAAGAAAACATTACCCATCCCTGGTGTCAGCCCGGGCTATACTTGTCTCTGAGGTTGAATCACTCCTGCCAATTTACTTTATCTTGACTCTGTCCCTTTTTCTCTCCTCCCCATTTATACTTCCCTCCTCAAGCTAGCACATTTGATAAATACCCACATCATGACAGAGCTCTCTTTACTTAATGAACACTTCCAAATGCTTAAGACAATAAATCTTTTCTCCAAAAACAAATAACTTAAATTGCCAGAAAGTAAATGCAATGGTTTATCAGATTAAGGAACTTACATGAATTTATATTGGAATTATACTATCTGTGTAAACAACGCCAGGAAATAGCAGCCATTTTCCCCCAAACACATACATACGACTAAAACATGTTTTCCAGGTAATAAATAATAGCCTTAAAGGCAGTGAGCCAGTAGTAAAACAGTGCCTCTTTGGTATCCTTTAACCACCAAACACTGTCACAGAGCCACCATTAAATTGAACTCAAAGCACCAATGCTCGTTCTAGAACTGGAGTAACTTCTCAATCCATATATGTGTTTTAAATACCATTAAAAGAGGAGTCAAGGACTTTGCACACTGTTGGGAAGTATTGCAGAGGAGAAGAGAAGTGATGGGGTAACAAGTGAAAACCCACAGCCCCCTGGATCCACCACACCCAAATGTGAAACTTGCAGCACACAGCCCAGGTACTCAGAAGGTGACCGCGTGGGAACACAGTTCCCTCTGTGAATTACTTGAAAGAACACAGACGAATAAGGGTTTCCATAGTGATACTTTTTACTAATTTATTGAATAACTTAACATTTGCTTTTCTCCCAGTTTTCTTTTGCAAGCACTTTGAAATATCTCCCCTTTTAAACTTTCAAATCAACTTTTACTGAACCAGAATTATCTATAACAATGTAGAAACTGAGTATCGGTCCATGCAGAGCTCCATTTTAGAAATGATAGTTAGAAATATATGAAAAATTTGACTTGAAAATTCCCATTTCATAGTTAGATTATATCTCTTATAAGATAGGAAATGGTAATATGAGGTTTCTATGCTTAACAAGAATATTGTCCTAAAAGGTTAATTAAAATGCATTTAACAGTTCACAAAATTTTAAAAATCTAACAAACTTGGTTAGTAATGAAAAAAATTATGGAAACTTTATAACATTCAGAGAAACCAAATTTGGTATATAAATAAATAGATTTTTTTTTGTATTGTTAATATGGCCTTAATCGTTCTGATTCCTGTTAAGTCCTCTGGTATTTAAATGCAAAAGGCTGTGTCTATAAAAGCTGTGTCTATACCGCAATAATGCTCAATAAAAAGGTAAAGATTCTGTGAGGCAGCCTTCTTGCTTCCCTTTAACAAATCATGGCAAAAATACTTTTGAAGTATATCATTTTCTAGTTTACATTATTAATTTTTATTTTTCTAACTGATCCAACTAAATCTTTGGCTACATAAAACCTTTGTCAAAATGTTAAAGAAATTTTTATTTAATATTTTATTTAGTTACTCCTGTAAAATCACAAATGAGGGCCAAATGAGGCTAAACTCCTTGTTGGGATATCTGAGTACTAAACTTCAATCTCGTGTAAGATGAGGATATGTAGACAGATCTAACGGAGATTTCTGAGCTCAGTTACGTTCCTGATTTATTGGAAAATCAGATTTCTCAACATATGTGTTTCGGTATATAAGTGATCAACCCATGTCAGATCTCAGGGGTAGGCCTAGACTCACCAATATTTTCTGTGGTGTCTGTGCGCAAGACCGTCTTTGCTTTAGGAAGCTGCCCGTTAACACGCCATATTGCACAGGGGATAAAGCATTCCTGTCTGCAGTTCCAAAGGTATAAGACATGCAGTGTGCTTCCATGTGCCTCACTTCAGAGGTGGATTATCTTGGGGAGTTATCTGTGAGGTAGAAAGCACTATGGTTTGAAATGAACTCCAGAGTCTCCCAGATTAAAACTAAGGTGTGCATTCTTTCAGAATTCTATACCTTTGGCCAGAAGAATGTTTGAGCCCTGGTGGTCTTCCATAGCCAAGCGAGAAGATAAGGAATTAAGTTATTCCTGTTATCATTTCCTGAATCAGTATCTCCTTGAAGAAATTATTTAAACCAATCTGGCCAGTGGAACCACCTGAAAGGGAGTTAAAAATGTAGCATGGTAGTCTCACTTGACTAATGAGTCACATTAGCTGCAACAGAGAAATCTATCTACGTGGGTTGACACAGCCTGTAGATTTTACATGTCGAATAATTATTGATATTCGCTGTGTCCAGGCATTCTTCTATGCTCTGTGAAATCTGCGGGGAGAAGATGAGCCCTCTGCCTACACAATGCTTCAGCTCTAGAGGGAGCGGTGGGGCGGGGCCTCCAGGACCTTTGATGGCAAATGTTTGAGTTTACTTCCTGGGGGTGTTTGCATTATGACTGTATTTCAATGAGAAATTTTTACCTCCAGGCTTATCTTCAGGTTAAGAGTAAAAAGGACCAGTGTCCCTTCATATTATGGGAGGCGTTGACATGTGTTTTAGAAACTTTTCAGCAAGACTTCCCAAAAAAAGTTGAATGCACTCCAAGCTTATAAGGATACAATCAAGCTGAATCAGAATTCATCAATAAATTAAGCACAAAAACTTTAAGACAGTTGCCATAGAATCTATTATGCTCTTTTAACAATTGTAAACAGTTGAGGTTCCCATTCAGTCCCCTAGAAATTAGGAAACCTTCAGAGTGATTCTCGTTTTAATGAACTTGAATGTTATGATTTTGTTTTTTAAGAACTAAAGCTTTCCTAATGATGAACGAGATTGTACCCATGTGATCTGAAGATCTAAAGGTATCCATTAGAATGTCTTAGCATTGTTATTTTTCTTACTTCTCACTCAGAAGCATGGAGATTTCTTAAATACCTACAACAGAAGAGTTTTATGCAATTCATGGTTGTAATAGCTGCTTATTTAAGAAAGGAATAAAATTTAATTACTTTTGTTTTTAGAAGAAAAATTTCTACTGCAGTCTCCTTTTAACGTTTATCTTTTTCTATATAATGTATCCATGCTAATCTAAGAATAAATTGGGAATTTTTACTACATTTTACGCTGATTTAAGCAGATAAACTTACTTTGAGTAAATAAGTAATGCATATTCTAAAGATTCAGCAGGCGGAGTCCAGTATCAATTTAGTTCTTAAAATAGACTTCATAAACAAAGAAGTTACATGTTTCCTTCAAAAACGAATGTAGGATATTACTTACTTATTCCGTAATACGATAAAGGCCTTTCAAACCTAAATCCTTCCCTATTTGTGGGAAATGCTCTACAGATTTAAATATTACAAATCACTGCTCTTTTTGGTTCTATTAATAATATGTGAACAGATTGGGGTATATTCAAGTCTAATCAGGAGGAAAATTAAAATAATCTAATGGGCAAAAATACCTGTATTGAATAGTTTATTTCCTCAATAGTAGCATGTGTGTGTGTGTGTGTGTGTGTGAGAGAGAGAGAGAGAAAGAGAGAGAGACAGGGATAGAGATGAAGAAACAGCAAGAGAGAGGAGAGAGAGAATTTTGTGGAAACTTAAGCAGTATAAAAAGAAATAGTTGGTTATGTTTCTTAGCAAGGGAAAGTAACTTCTTGGAACTCAAGGTCCAGAGATACTGGCCCTGGGAGCACTATTATTCATGTTCTGTAAGCCTGGGTTTTTTCCCTAAATGCATAAGCTAAAAGATGGGCCTATGATAAGTAATATTTAAAGCTGATTTTATTTTATTCTTGCACACAAGATTCTGCGAATTCCTTAATTCATTGTACAATCTAATTACAGCTTGATTTCTCAGAGGGAAAATATATTACCCTATCTTCTCGAGTTACTTTTTGATTATTATCTTCCATGGCTACCGCAGTGCTGGATCACAGCCCAGCCATTTCTTTTGCTTTCGTCCTCCCTGTACAGCATCCTGAGGACTGCGTACATTGGATCACGCAGCATTTAATATTGATTATGGAGACTGGCAAATGGAATGTAATACTTATGTCCGGATGTGGTGAATGCGTTCACAATATGTATTCACAATAATGCAGCTTTGTTGCCAGTGTGTTAAAGTTGCAAGGAAGGTTTCACATTTAAAACTCATTGAGTTTACAACCCTATGATGATTGTAGAAATGTAAAACACCCTGCATCCAATTTTTCTCTGAAACACTTTTCATAGATAATTACTGTCACCAAAAAGTATATTTTCCAACCTTGTAAGTACGTTCTTTATTGAGTGCTGCTTAGAATTTTTTTTGACAAATCTGTGCTTCAGTGTGAACAGTGGCTAACGCTGAGGTGGTGCTACCAATCCAACGGTGCAGGGGCCCCTGTCTCGGGGAGCAGACCAAGTGCAAGCAATGGGATAAACATGCAGAGAAAAAGTCTTGGAATTCTTTCTGTTTCTCTCTCTTTTTTGATCTCAGTGCCTCTCTTTTATACCTCTCTGGCTCTGTTTCCAGCTCCGTCTCTTCTCTTACTACACCCCCTTATATAAACTCAGACACACATTTCCAGGGCCCTGGAGATAGGCCTCTGTGAAGTGTGTGCCATTCACTGTCCAGAAAATCGTTTCAATAACACGAGGTGCTAAGTGTTCCTGTCTGCTGCCCCTGCCTCCAGCATCCGCTGCATCTGTCTTCAGAATCAGGCTGAAAAGGTGGTTCTGAAAACTTGGGAAGGCTAAGGTTTCTGCCAGGCGAAACACACAATGGCAGCAGTGAAGCCATGGTCTAACCTCAGAGAAACAAGCCCTGTGACCAGTGCGGAGGACCTGTGTGCCCCCTGCCACCTGCAGACCACCACCTGTTCCCACTCCGATGACGGCAATACCATGTGGGACTCAGCTGGGGTCATGGGCCAGAAGGACTTCCTGGTTTCCGAGGTTTCTGATTACTCAAGGGTATCTTTATCACAAAGCTACTGTTTTCCTTTTTAAATTAAATTTGCTACCTTTATTTTTTAAGTTAACAGTTGGTAATCAATTTGGCTGTGTTTCTGTGGAAGGCATTTTTTTTTCAAAGTCATGAAACTAAATGTAGATCACTTTTGTAGATGCTGGGTAAGATTTGTATCCACTAGGGTAAGATTTTTAAAAAATGACCCCAATTGTGCAAAGCATAAAACTTGAATTTGTTCATAGCTCCATTGCACTGACCGGACTCGAGCAATGCATTCGGTTCTACCATATTGACTTCAATTGCACAAGATTTATTGCATTTGACCAGAGTCACAATCCCTGTTCTAACCGAACTGAAAACATTTGATAGGTGCTATGAGATAAATTTTAATTCACCTTTTTTTAAAAAAAAAGCCTTTAATAAAAAATCGGAACTTCTGTATTAATCTCTTTGAACTGCACACAGACATCAGTGTTTGAGCTGACTTTTACTGTTTTTGTAGATGGATCTTTAAGAAGGGGGTACAGTGTGCACTTTTAAAGTTCTTTAGAATGCTTTTTGAAAAATCTTTAAAAGAATTTTCCTTCAACTGAAGTTTTATTCATTTCTAATTGGAGATATGAAGAATAGTCAATATGTGCACAGGGAAAGAAGCTACCGGGGAAAAAAAGAAAGAATGAACGAAACCCTAAAAAGGTCCAAAGTTGATTCAGTATCACAAGACAGGTAAGATCCCAGTGGGGTTGAGTCTCAAGGGAGGCAACTGTCCATTCTAACAAAAAGAAGGGGGTATTTTTGAAGACTCGCATGCCTTCTGCTGAAAGAGCCCATCTACTCTCTAAATTAGAAGAGAATGCCCTGCTCACTGTGACTTGGGTTTGGAGAATTTGGGAGGCCATAACAGGCTAGCTTTCTCCCTGAAAATATTTAAGGCAGCTTCTTATCTTCTTCCATACTTAGGTGGAAGCCTTTTGCTTTAGCCTAATAAAAGTTTTTTTAACCTTACAAACGCAGGTATGTAAAAAAATCCTTTTCTCTAGTAAGGACTTTTCACTGACAACATTTGATTTCGTTGTATGTATTAAATCTGTGTTAAAACACAACCACCCAATGTTGACTAAAACTGCAGTAAGGGACCTCTGATTCTCAAGCGTATTTTCTTTTAATCAAAGACACCTGGTTTTTTGAAGCACTGACTCCAAATGATTGAGCAAATTCTTTCTTTCTTTCTCTCTCTCTTTACGTTTTTTTTTTTTTTCCCAATAAGGGGCCTTCCTTTTCTATAGCTGGTGCCATCAAAATGCACTGGTTTCCTCCACCCCCAAACCAAAGAAGTAAACAATATTAATGTAGGGAAAATATAGCTGAAGCGATTCACAGAGTATACAAACATTTATTGGTACAAAACCTGCAGCATGAGTTTTTTGTTAAATTTTAACAGTGTTTTCTCAAATCTTCAAAGCTTGCCTTGATGGTTTGCTGAAGTAATTGAACCACTCTTGAGTTGTTTTATATAGGACATCTTATCTTTCTTTCATTAGCCAGGCTGTGGCTTCTTTTCTATTCCCATGAAATCCATGTACACACTTTAGAAGCCCTCCTGAACAAGCTCGCTTCTAACTTTCACAGAGCCCTTAGCACAATTTGAATACGAAAGAGATACTGAATAAAAAGCTTTAATCTCTTGTCTGTTATGCTGCTTTCTTGCCTCTCTTCATCTCCTCCTCTTCCAAGGGCTTTTCTGTGTGAGGGAAGTGAACACTTTCTGTTTAAAGTGAAGTGCAATGCTCAAGAAGATGCATTCTCCAGGCTGAGCTCGGAAAGCGGCTCCTGTAAATCTTCTCTGTCAGAATTTAGCTACATTTGTGCTGCGCTGCCTTCTGTTTAAGCCTTTGCAGGTAAAAGATTAGTAAAGAGCTCTACCCGAACAAAAATCATTCAATCAGCAGAATGTACAGGGAGTATCAGATGTGCCCTCTGCCTCAAATACTGTGGGGCTCTCTCCTCTGATACCTCTTCCCCTCGGTGAGCTGGAACTGCTTGAAAGGGTTTTCTGTTCTCTGGTCTCTTGTCAATTTGAATGCCAGGAAATGAGCCCCCTTTGTGAGATTAATTAATAGCAGGAGCGGATCGGCCGAGCCCAATCGCCACGCAACGGAGCTGTAATTGCTACTTTGTGGAAAGGAAAGAAAAAAAGTTTGGGTTGCAGTTTAAGAAAAGGGTTTAAGGAAAGGCCTTTGAACTAGAGGTCTCAGTGCACTGGATTAAGGCAAGAAGCAAGGAGGCTTTGAAGTTTGCTAAGAGGTTTTGGAAGGGAAAAAAGTTGGGTGGCAAATGGGAGCTGGCAACATCAAAAGCGCTCGCACCGCTCCTCACCTGCTTGGCTTAGGAACAGGGACCTGGGGCTGGGGAACAGCTCTGAGGGTCAACTGACCAGCTCGGAGGGCGTGGGGTGGGTGTTTATTTGGGCTGCTAATGTACATTGTTGCTATAATGTATGGGCAGTGTACGTGGGCATAGTCAAGTTAGAGGTGCTATTCTAAGACTCTGCACTCCACAGCAGCCAGAAGGAACACACATATGGTACACGATCCCAAGACTGATTTCTCTCGTTCTTCCATGCCGCTCTCCCTTCTGAGATCTTCAAAGACATTTTTTAAAGTTTCCCTGCTTATCACTTAGCGATGATGTATTGATAAGAGGAAGAAGAGATCAGATAATTACAGAAATCATATCCATACCCTGTCTGGAAATAAGAATTAGCATAGGCCCTCTATTCTCAACAGAGGCAATATCGCCCCCAAGGGGGTGAAATCGATTCTTGGGGGGTTGAAAGAAAATCTTAGATACTGTAATGGTTTAAGGCTCTCTATGGGCCACAGTGCATCAGCAAATACTCAGCATATCTTTGCTAATAAAACATCATGGGGAGAGGAGAATTGGAACCAAAATACCTACAAAAAGGCTCCTTAGAGCACATTAAAAAAAAAAGAACCACTGAGGATCAATGATGTATGCAAATTTCTAAAAAGTAGCATGCATCTCATTTGATATGAATTATGTATTAACCAGAAATTAACTCAAGTGCATTTTATATTTTGATTTTGTGTGGAATAGGTCCTATCTTAAATATGTTTTATACTTCTAAATCTGCTATTAAATATTTTTCATTACTTCATTAAGCTTGGCAGACTGATGGAATGAGGAGAGCTACATATTTTAGTCAAAAAGATTCAACATTATAGTTTGTTCACAAGCTCAGATATTTTTGAAAAAAGTAATCAAATTAGTTTTCCTCATTTTTTTCTTCTTTTTGGCTACCTTATGAAATAGTACAAGAAATTCTAAACTCAGGATTTTAAAAATGATCTGGTAGATCTACAGGTTTTATAAACACAACTTATCCTGTCTATTCAAACTTTGCATGCTTTTTTGTAAGCTAATTAGGTTAGGAATTTATTTCAAGTAATAAGCAATATTTAAGGAGAAGAGCAAAAAAAGTTAAAATGATCTTGACATTTATTGGCTGAAAGGACTGTTTTAGAACTCCTAGTAATTTAAATGTAAGGGCTCTGCTTCATTTGGAACTCAAAACTCAACTGTCAATATAAATACATAAAATTTTATTTAACCAAATATGTAAATATTTAGAAATATGCTTTAATAGTGAGAAAATCTTGGGTTTCTATACTTTTAATCTATAATAATGCTGTACTTTTCTCCCATTATATTGCCAAGGAATATTTGAAAATCAAGAACCAATCGCAGTCTGGGCTGAGTAAACCAGAAACTATTCTAGGCCTGCCCTGCAGCTAACCGCTATGTTGCTGAGCATCATCACCGATGACCAGCGTATTTATTCTTCATTGGCCTTGACAAAGAAATTTTGAAGGCTTTGCCTTAAGTAAAATTTATATACATAGCAATATGCATAGGGAGCCAAGTCTTCTCTTTTCCCCTGTCATTGGTCTGTTGGTTCAGAGAGACATTCAGTAGAGTGGCAGTCCCAGCAATATCTACCGGTGACATTTCAGGGCTTCCTTTTCATTGACATCCAATACCAATTCATGCTGCACAAGCAGCTTGGCCCAGTCTAGCATTCAATCCTCAGCGAGCAATCAATAAACGTTGTTGACTGACCACATTGGTGCACCCAACATATCAACCCATGGACTTTACAGGTTCATTACAGAACCATCTTGGGGGACCTGCCATTTTGAAAGTTTAACAAATATTTTTAATACAATGAGTGAGTGAATGAAGTATCTAGTAATTGTAAGTCCATTGCCAGAATTCCCAATCCACAGTCCTTCCAAACCTGCAGGAGCACATGTCTCTGTTTCAAATGACTGCCCACGTCTAATGGCTCCCTTCACTCGGAAGAGACCTTTCAACTCCAAGCACAATAGAAATTATGCACATATAGAAATATGTGCACTATAAATGACTTGAAATATGTTTCTAACAATAATGCCTATATCCTACTCTACTAGCTGTCAAAGAGCTGTATATAATTACACTCATTAAGAAAAACAGGCATATATTCAATTACTTGCCTGCTGCCAGTGCAGGAAACAAAATAGTTTCCTCTTTTATTGTATCAGATATCTTAGTTTATGCCATGCATGTTAAGGTTTACCACTCCTCGAGGCTTAGAACTACAACATTTTTTAGCTATCCAGAGGATTATAATTGCGTGCACACATCAATTATGGATTGGATTCAGCATTTTCAGATAACTTCCCAAATCACAAAGAGAGCCCAGTGGTCTCCAGGCATTTCCAGGTCAGTTTGATTACAGGTGTAGTACACACAGCCTTGTTAGTTCCGCGTGATACAACCTTCCTTTCCCTGCTGGCTCTCCCGGAGAGGCACTGACCATTGCTTCTCGCTAACAATTTCTTCTGTTCCCCTGAGATGCCTTAATGAGCCCCTTGGACATGGCCAAAGGCAATCTTGTTCTCTGGGCCAGTGAGGTGAAAAGCCACAGCTTTACCTACCAGGCAAGCAATAATTAATAAGGTATCTTTGATTCATCTCGATTCATTAACAAAGTTACAAGTTTGGCGGCCTTAAGGAGCACAGTGTTAGTCTGTCATTTCATTTCAAGTATTGAATGAAACACTCATGCCAAGGTATGTTAAAAAAATTAACTTACGACGAAAATAAATGAATGTAGAATACTAATTGGGAGAAAGCAACTGACAGATACTGCAAAAGATTGATTTTAGGGAAAACGGAGAAATCTGTTTTCTGTTTATTTTAAGGACAGGAAATGAATACTGATTAGAAATGTATAGGCAGTTGCGTCGTGCAGCATTTGGTAATGTTTTCACTGGATATTTGATTTGTCTAAGTTTTTCCCAGATTTTAGGTTGGATGCCAGTTATCAGAGTTAGTTTTTGGTCTAATAGTTGGACTTTCTTGGATACATGGCTCTTAAATTGGGAGCATTTGCCATGCCTCCCTGTGGAAAAGTAATTCAAACCCAAATGTCGCATTGCCATAGAAAGAAATGCCTACTTTAAGGAGGCAAAGTAACTCTGAGATGAGGTGGTCAAATTTCTGTTGGCCTAGTTTTTCCTAAGAAACTGCTGTGGACTTAAGAAGAAATATTACTCATTTGGCTTTGTAGCAGTCTTAAAATGCTACTACATTATTTCTTAAATGTATTTTTCGTGTATATACATGTATCTGTTTCCTCTTATCTGGGATAAAAGCAAAAATAAAGCAAAACAAAAGGCACGGTCCAAAATAAGAAATATCAGTTTTAAATGAGTGTATGAGAACGAAGCCACTCAGAGACAGGGAGGGCATATCGATCACCCCGGGCGGGCACAGGGAGCTGTTCCCCATTACTGCCATCCCCTTTACGTGGGGGAGGGCACGTCTCATTTGCATCTGTGTTACAGTCTTGCTCTGGGCCTGTCTCCACAGTGAGTAAGGTGACTGTGGAAGGCAGCTCAGGGCTGGCATAAAGACAGCGGTGGAGGCAAGCGGCTTCCCTAATCAGCTTTGCTGGGACCACTGCCTGATAGCCTCTGTGAAGAAATTTAGATAATAATATACAGCACCTCCTGGAACTGTCTACAGTGTACACGAGCTGGAGTCAAACTCTTCTAATCCTTCACGGGAATTTGGGCAATGCAGCAGTGAGGTTGTAGTGACATCTAAAGGCAGACTCTTCAACTGGTGCTGCACTTCTGAACAGCTTGCTCCTTTTCACAAATGCTTCTAATCATGGCTTCTGACAAATTTCTCCTAAAATCTGCACGAAGCAATCTTACATCGGATCTTCTCTTTTCTCAGTCTACTATCTTTGGGAGTGGGAATTTTCTTGCCATCTGTGAAAGTCTCTCTTGTGTCCCATATTCCATCACTTCTTTCACTACCGTAAGGTTGTCTTCTCCTCTGAACCTGACACCCTTAAAAATTCTTTGACCACAGGTCTTGAGGCCAAACCAGGCTTAAGGACATAAACCACACCTTGGGTGAGAGCCCCCACCGTCGTCATGCCGAGGTCCAGCCTTACATGCCTGCCTCTGTATAATTCTCCCTTTTCTACTGTCCTGGATCTCACAGCCAATCCAGAGGCTGTATGAGTCTCCCCTGAAGGGTAGACACTGACCAAGCCACGTGCTGCTCTTGTGAATTGGATCTGCCTGCCTTGCCAATGGCACAAGGAAACAGGCGTTTGTAAAGTTGGGTGCTCACATTTGAAGTATGCTCTTTTTGTTTACTTTAAATAGAATGACCTTTTCCTTATACAATTTAGTAGACTTTTTTCCATCACTAATGGCAAGGACTTTATCTTTACCATCCTGCAGAAGGGGCTGGCTCCCAACCACCATCTCCCCAGGCATCCTGGCCGGGGACATTTCAGCGACCTCCTCTCTCCTTTCAAATTTGCCCCGAATCTCTTGCGGAGCAGGTTAGTGAATCTAAAATGTCTCATGCTTCGATTTGCCTTCATCATCCTTAAACAATCAGATGCATCAAATTGGTGAGTTTGGACAAGGGCGAGAAAAGGAGACCATGCACACAAGGCAACACGGTATTTTGCATGCAGGTGATTCCCAACAATATTAGAACCTGAATGTGTTTTCTCAGCTCTCCATTGAAGGGATGGGAGTTTTTCTTTTCTTTTCTTTTTTTCTTTAATGGCCTTGATGAAAGACCTATAAAGTTGAATTGAATAGCTGGAAGATAATAACTCTGGTGGTAAAGGTCCCTGCATTCGTCTGCCACCCTGGCCCTGGCAGTAATCCTGGCTTTAGGGATCTGAAATTTCCTAAAGATGTATTAGTGTCGTATACACATGTGCTCTTGTATGCTCATAATCCTTTTCACTAGCTTCTTAACTGCATGCTTTGTATTTAAATTTTCCTTCTGACCAAGTAAATCCCTTTGGATGAAGTGACAGGATCTTTTCAGCACCCATAGCTGGTGACAGCTGGTGGAGAGACTCTGAAAGACTGCAAAGTGTTCCTTACTAGCTTTCTTCAAGACCAGTGCCAGCCACCAGCTGAGCGATTTGTTAGTGCTCCCTTCAGGCATCAGTCAGTTGAAGAGGCTCACAGTAAATGCTAAAGAAGTATAATAGATATTAATATAAAAGACAATATCTGTGCTTCTGGCTTAACCCTGCCTTTAATTAGCTGCTTATTTATTATATGTGAACATGGAACCTTTTCATTAATTCTGGTGTAACCCTTTATTAATACTGTATGAAGTATATTTTGGCATCTAAAATGCAGTGAGAACTCAGCTTTGAAAGCAGTAATTGCCGATAACCTTTGAAAGAGCAGCTCCTGGGGCCAGATGCGCGCTGTGCCCCTTCCTCAGTGAGGTTTCCTTGTGAATATCTAACTTGTAATACATTCTGTTGTTTTAAATGAAAATTGAAAGATGTCCTTTTTTGGGGAAGGGGTTCTCTCCGGCAAGTTGCCGTTATTAGATTAAGTAATGAGGTAATGAGAAAGATTCAAACTAAGTAAAGAAGCTAGAGTTTGAATTAATGTGGGCGTTAGCAGTAGGCTGGCCCTCATGTGGAATTATTTAGTTTCAAATAGTTACCTAAATAAATGCCACTTCTATATTTTCTGAAAAAGCAAAATAAAATAATACCTTCAGGGGAACAAAAGATAGTAACCATTTGGGAACAAAATTTTATTGTTGTTACATTTTCTTTGTAAAGTTGGATCCCTAGCATACATAACCATCCTTCTAGAAATTAAATATTTGCTCATATGTAAGACAAAAATAAAATGCAAACTTCTAAAGATGTCTGGTTACAGATTCACTTTCACACAGACCCCATTTTGTTTTTTACCACTTTTACTTACTCGTCTTAATTATTTTAAGAATGAAGAGAAAGTAGACAGAATCTTTTATGATTGTGTCTGTCTACCTATAAAGGTTCCTTGAAGTTGGAATTTGAGGGAGAAGGGTGACGTTGTTGTTGTGTGCTGTGTCCATGTGGAGCCCCGACAGAGAATAGACTAAATCAAAGGAGTGGCCAGGCATGTTGCTCATCCCAGAACCTTGAGAAGTTCTGACTGAGACAAATAATTTGACAATGCAAAATTAGTAACAAAGTCCGTCATTATCATTCTGGTTTGGCAACTTAAGAAAATAAATAGAAATGAAAACTTCCCTACACATATAGAAATGTGTGAATGTGTGTGTGAGTGTGTGTGTACATATAAATCTCCTTTTGCATTGCCAATGTTTTTTAAATTGACAGAATTTTACTATTAAATGAATCTGACATTCTGAGAATATTTTAAGAAATTTGAATACTATATTTCATGCTATGATTCAGTTTTACAAAAGCTGTTGCACTTGAAAATTTACCAAGTTAAAGATGAGAAAATTACTACAAAAATAGAAGGAAATAGTCATCTCATTTAACTTATGTTTTGGGGTTACTAACAGCGTATTAGCAACAAAGCAGATTCTGTGCCTTTTAATAAAAGAGAATGACACAATTTGGGGTTGGAAAGTCTGCATTGTTATTTTTGTCATTCTTCATTTAACAGTCCATGTTCCCTTGCATCTGCACCCCGGAGTGGAGGGAGGGGATGCTGCACGAGCCGGGCCACAGGCAAGTAGAGACTTTCACAATTAGAAATATGGCATTGCTAATCCCCAGAAACAGGTACTTTGCAAAACGTCAGATGATGCCGTTTTCCGGAATATGAGAAAAATTGCTAAACTGAATAATCCTGCTGTGCTACGAGGATATTAAATAAGCTATTGAAAGAATACAAATTCTCCTATTAACAATTAAAAGAAAGCAATCTGCTAATGATAAAATTGAAACCTGAGTTTGTTGCATTGTTGTTTGAACCAAAAACGCACATGGGCTTTCAAATATTCAAGTACTTCACCATTATTTTTTTTTTTTTTTGCCTGATGAATTATTAATACAGGGCTTGTGCTAGGCTCACCAGCTACTCCTGAATCCCTATTAGGAAGTCACAATTTGATGTGCCACAATGGAGGCATGTCTAATAAGACTATAATCTAGCCATAGGTGAGCACACATTGATATCTGTTTCTTGATCTACTTCTTTTTGCAATGGGTGAATTATTTAAAATGGGCTTTGTGTTTTTACGTAAGAAATTGCTTATTTTTTTTGTTTTTTGTTTTGATTGTTGTTGTTAGTGGCATGCAAGCATGTGTGCACGTGTGTATTTTAATGGGCAGTTTTGCGTGCTATAATTTTTGGGGTACTTCTTTATGCCAGATATTCAAATGCAAAATACACACACATATATGTGCCACATACCTGTATGTGTGGTGTCTGTTTACATTTTCTGTCATGTAGTCATTAAGCACACAACGTAGACTTAAAGGATGTCAAAACTGACAGCCCCAGCATGATGGATGATGCTGTGCTAGACTGATTCTTACCAGGTGTGGTGTGATGGGAATTCAAATGCTGTTCAGAGCTCTTATTTGTGTTAGTAAAGTTTTGCTCTTCGGTAAGTTTTTTTTTTGGAGCAGGGTGGGAGAGGGCTTCTGGACTTGTCATCTTAAACCGTTTTGTAAGATATTTGAATATTTTAAGGTAAAAACCGTAGAGATTTCTCCCAATATGTATATCTGATACATGTTATCCATTTTTATATTATTTACTCTTTGACATACATCTAAGTAGTCTCAAGTTATCAAGATAAATATTTTCAAATATTTAAAATTACTGATCCTGTTGTCATTATTCTTTTGGGTATACAAATGCCCCCTCTTACCCCCTTAACTGGGCAGAAGTGATTACTACCTGTCTGAGTCCATGAAAACACCAAACCGAAATTTTGATGAAAACTTAATTTAAATATATATATATTTAAATTATTTTATTGAGGTCACATTGATTTACAACATTGTGTAAATTTCAGGTGTACATTATTAAATTTCAACTTCTCTATAATTTGTAAGTATCACTTAAGTATTTTGAGCCAGCTACAGGTTTGAAGGTGTGAATGCAACATTCTCTGGACGCTAGGCACACAATGCCTTGTCTTTAAACTGAATCTGACACTCAGATTGGCCCCTACTGGGCAATCAATGCGAAAGAGTGGGGATCTGCATCACTGCCTTGAGTTTGTCCCTCCCAAGCTTGTCATGTGGCTAACTGACGCTCTGTACCCCAGGCAATCCTGAGCGTGGACTGAGTATGCTGCTACTAGAATGAAGCTCGCTCATTTTCCATAATTGAATTCTATGTCTTCTGAGATAAAAGAACTTTTCTTTCCTTTTGACCATTTAAGGTGGGAATGACAGTGCTAATAGGTGAATTTATGCTCCGCATAATTCCGCAAAATTGTACGACTTGCCTCAGGATGTTGTCAAATACAATCCGTCATCAACAGAGGAAAACTGGCAACTGACGTCATCAAAGGACCTAAAGGATAGAGTCCTAAGTTCACCCATGTCCTCGTTCATCGTTCCAAACAACACTGATTCAACTCAGTCTTTGGGTATAGATGGTCTCAAAAGGTTGTCTCATGATCTGCAATAAGCTATGGTCCTCACCAAATTTACGTCGAAAATTATAACACAAAACAGCTAATGCAATGTCTGCAATCTTTACCACTTTGATTTGTCTTCAAGGATTCAAGTTAGCCTATAAATAAAAGAAGAGGCAACCCATTCTGACTAAAATAAATTGGAGCAATTTGTGAGGGTTCAATGTGGAGATTCAACTATCTTCACGCAACAGGTGATATAACTATTTTATGGGCACTATTCTATTCAGATGTTGAGAGAGATTTTCAGCAACTGTAGTGGGAAGTGCTCATTAACACAGACAACATAGTTTTGCTTCTTCAGCTCTTTCTATCACATCCTACCTCTGCAGAGGACTTGTATATGACCAAAGGGAACCCCCTGGCCATCATCTGAATATCTCATTATAAGTTTTCTTTATTGTTTATCTTGACTTTTACCTGATAATCCCTGTTTCAACCCTGCTACCTGATACACAACCACCACATATGCCACACCATGCTCCATCCTTAATCCCATAACTCTATGCACCCATTTCCTCTATACTCCCTTCCCTGTTCTGTTTCCTTTGCCTTCTGGTCAACATTTCCATTTCACCTTTCTGTGTCTCTCTGCATCCCAAAACACATGGCTAACCACTAAGCCCTGTTTTTCATGGTTTTGGAATTATCTGGTTAGGTAAGGAACACTAAGCCAGTCTGTCGGCCCTTTCTAGTGACATGGCAAGTTGCCAAAGTGCTCTTTAGCAGGCATTAGAAGTCTGGAAGAAGAGAAAGGCAATGACCTTTGGGTGCATGCAGTGTTCATAGTATTATGAGCTCGAGGCGGTTGGAGAGCGAATGGCCCTGATTATGAAGACATAGACAGGAGTTCCCAGCCCTGCAGCGGTTTCAGACTGGAGGGTGAGGAGACTTAACTTCGATGCTTCAGGGAAATATTGGGGACCAAATACAAGGTCATCCATGTGTCTGGTGGAGTAAAGCTCTTAGTAGGAAGGAAAAAATCAGAAATCCAGCACGTATTATACAGGCACATCAGAAAGTTTCACAGACGAAAAGAAAAAAAGCCACACCCCCTCACCAAAGTGTAAAATTGAAGAAAGTCTATGATAAATTGCCCAATGGGATACATTTGGAAGCAAAGAGCTGCTACTAATCATTACACTGGGACAACAGGTGTACGCTGGGGCCACCCAACACACCAGTACATAATTTCACCCTAACTATATATCACACTTCACAGATATCCAATGAAAATGTGCTTAATTTGTGGTGTAGAGTTGGGGGTTGGATCCTACTTGACAGGTATCTATCTGGAACTTGCTAGAAATCCACTTTCCAGGGTGCCTAGGAAAGCTGTTCCCTGGGACATCTCATTGGAGGCAATCTGCTACAAAACCACCGGAAGAAGGTGCTGGGGAAGCTGCTGGCCAGGGGAGGGGAGGGGGTGTTCCTGGCGGCCGTGTGCTGCAGGGACCCTGTGCTGGAGAGGCTCTGTGTCCTGCAGAGCCAGGCCCCTGGGAAGCTGTGGACACTGCTGGAGCCCGCTGATGAGGACCCTGGAACAGGAAGCAGAATCCTTTCCTCCTGCAATGTCTTTCCAGCACCCTCCACTGACAAAACTTAACATTGTGCTAATTGACAAAGAAACAAATATTTAAAGGGCCCAGATCTGTTTTCATAGACTGGGCAATTGAGGGAAAATTTAGAGTTGAGAGCAATACACTGATAACTGGCCCACAAAAGTAAAGCACATCACCCACACGCCCCCTCCTCAGCAGCATCTCCTTTGAGGGTGCGGCTCTGGGTTCTTCTAGTGGTTATTTGTAATAGTAGGATAATACTTCTAACTCTTAACATATCACGTTTCAGCATGATCTACTAACACCTTATTATGAAAAATGAGAGATGTGGACCATTTCATCACCCTCTTCTCATCCCAGTGTTTCTCGGTTATGACTGTAGTGACCTATAAAACTTTAAACAATACACTTCAACCTTATTTATGGCCATCATCTTTCGGCAGCATTTTCTACTCCTCACTAGCTGAGAAATCCCAGTGCATCCACACTTCCGTTTACTTCCCCTCTCCTCACTAGCATACCCAGCTCTTCTCAGACTCAATGCTGCTTTTCCGTTTCTACTATTACAATCTGTTTTGTACTATTCTTCTTCTTCTTATTATTATTATTAATAATTACAGTTAAGTCATCTGTGCTGTCTGGTTGTTGGTCCTGAAAACTGAAACCCAGTAAACCCAATAAACTGCATTTCAAGGCTATGGTTACATAAACATTATTTATTGAAGTATTATTTATGGGAGGTCTTGGTGACATGATTGTAACCTTAAAAGCAAATATGTAAACATTAAATGAGAAATGTGCTATCCTTATGATCATATAATCAATAAAACTTGGAGTTTTTTGGAAACTTTCTTAAAGTTATAGTAAGTGATGGAATTAGAATGTCACAAATCTAATTCTTTTTTTTTCAAATAGAATTCTAATGCAGTGATTTTGGACACAATGCTATACAGTAAACTATTATTTTTACTTTTCATTCTTAATACACTTGGGATTAAAAATAAAGCAGATTTCTAGATATTATTCATAGAAAAGTAATTTATGTCCATCGCATTAAGTTATGCAATAGAGAGCTGCCCATAGGCTTCCATATGTATACTTTCACACCATTTTCTGTGCTTACAGAAATATACTCTGTAGTTGTTTTGTATACTATGTTGTTAGTTTTGCTTTCAAAAAATCGGAGGATTGTGCTATACATATTATTTTTTAAAACTTTTTATTTTGATATTATTTTTTATTGAGAGATGAGTTGCAAAGATATCACAGACAGGTCTTGTATGCCCTTTATGCAGGCCCCCTAATGCTGACTTCTTACATGACTGTGGCATATCAATCAAAACTAAGTGTTAACAATTACATACTGCATTTGATTTTCCACAATTCTTTTTTTCACTAATGTCCTTTTTCTCTTATGGGATCCAATCCAAGGTACCACATTGCATTTACTTTCTTTAGTCTCCTCTGAGCTGTAATCATTTCTCCGTCTTTCATTGTCTTACATGACCTGGACACTTTTGAAGAATACCGGTCAGTTATTTTGTAGAATGACTCGCAATTTGAATTTGTTTGATGTTTCCTGATGCTTAGATAAGTTTATAGATTTGGGGAAAGAAGCTTACAGAAGTGAAGCGCCCTACTTAGTGCATCTTATCAGGGAATGTTAGATTTAGTCATGATATGCTCCTGGTATGTTAACTTGGATAGCCTGGTTAAGGTGTTGTCTGCCAGATTTCTCCAGTATAGCTACTGGTTTTACCTTTTCATACTCAGTTCTTTAAAAGTGACGCACTAAGTCCAACCCACACTCAAGAAAAGGAAAATTAAGTTCTACCTTCTGAAGGGAAGAATTTCGAAGAATCTGTGGATACATGTTAATCACACCACAGTAATTAATATATATTTGCTGAAGCTATTTTAAGGCGATATAAATACCCTGTTTCTCCTTAAATTTTTTTCAGTGGATATGCCTATAATCATTGTTGCTGTTGGCTTCGAATGGCAATTTTCTATTCTCCTCATTCTGGATTCCCTCAACATCCTGACGAATTTTATTTTTAATTTGCATACAATAAAAATTATTCCTTATAGTGCAGAGTTCTAAAAAATGCAGGGTTGTGTATCTGCCATCCAGTACAATATAGCAGTTTCATCCCTGTAAAAACTCCCCTGTGTAGCCCCTTTGTAGTTAGTCCTTCACTCACCCCTAAGCCCTGGCGACCACTGATATGTTCATCATCTTTATAGTTTGCCTTTTCAAGAACGCCCTATAAATGGGATTGTAGGATGTGTATGCTTTTGCTCTGGCTTCCATCACCTAACAAAATGCATTTACTATTTACCCAAGCAGTTGCATAAACCAATAGTTTCTTCCTGAGTAGTATTCCATTATACAGATAGGCCTTGATTTGTTTATCCACTCACCTGTTAAAGAACATCTGGGTTATTTCCAGTTTGGGGTTATCATTAACAAAGCTACTATAAATATCCTTGTATAAATTTTGTGTGTGAATATAATTTTTTAGTTCATTTGAATAAATAACTAGGAGTAAGAGTGTTGGATTCTATAGTGAGTGTGTGTTTAATTTTATGAGGAAAATGCCAAACTGTTTTTCAAAGTGGTTGCACCATTTTGCAATTGCTTTTGACGATGGAGGAGATTTGCTTTTGCCCTGCATCGTCGGTATTCTCCGGTTGTTATTGCTGCTGTAGATCTTTTGTTTTGTTTTTCCAGTCTATAGATGGGAAACTGTATTGGATTGCAGTTTTACTTTCCATTTCCCAACGACTAACGATGTTGAACATCTTTCTGTATGCTTATTTGCTATCCGTATATCTTCTTTGGTGAAATGTCTGTTCAGAATTTTGTCTCATTTTCTGTTGATCTCTAAGTGTTGAGCTGAAAGAATTCTTACAATATTCTGAAGACAGTCCACTATCAGATATGTGATTTGCAAATATTTTCTCACAGCCTTTAAATTATCTTTTCATTCTCTTAACAGTATCTTTCACAGAATAAGAGCTTTAATTTCAATGAATCCTAATTTATTGTATTTTTTTCTTTTATAGTTTGTGCTTTTGGTGTCATATTCGACAAATAATTTTCAAATCCCAAGTTCCACGGATTTTCTCCCATGTTATCTTCTAGAAACTTTACAGCTTTGTGTTTAAGTCTTTAATCCATCCTGAGTTAATTTTTGCATAAAGTGTGAGGTATATGTTGAGATTCACTTTTTTGCATATGTGTGTACACTTATTTCAGTACCATTTGTTGAAAAGATTACCATTTCTCCATTGAATTGCCTTTGAACCTTGTCAAAAGCATTTTATTGTATTGGTGTGAGTCTGTTTCTGAGTTCTCTGCTCTGTAACACTGATCTCTCTGTCTATCTTTTCGCCAATATCATCATGCTGTAATAGTTACTATATATTTATAGTAGGTCTACACATTAGACATGTGAGTCCTCAACTTTGTTCTTTTTCAGAATGCTTGATATTGTAAGCCCTCTGAGTCTCCATATAACGTCAAAATAAGTTTGTCAATAGCTGTAAAGAAATCTTTTTGAGTTTTTCAATGGGATTACATGGAATCAATGAATTAAATTGCAGAAAAATTGACGATTTAATTATACTGAGTCTTCCAATCTAGGAACATTGTATATATCACCATTTTTTTAGATCTTTTAATTTTTTCGTCAGCATTTTGTAGTGTTTAGCATACAGATCCTGCATGTATTTTGTTAGTTTTTATTTAAGTATTTCACTATTATTTTAGTTTGTAAATGGTATTTTTTTTTTGTATTTCAAATTCTAATTGTTCGTTGATGCTATGTAGGAATACAATTAAATTTCAAATATGGAAATTTTATCCTGACAACTTGCTAAACTTATTAGTTCTAGGATCTTTTTGTGGATTTGGGGAACTGTTTTACACAGACGAATATGCTGTTTGTGAATAGAAACATTTATTTCTTCCTTTCTAATCTGTGTCATTTTTTTTTTCATTTCTGATTGTACTAGGTAGGTTCCAGTATGATGTTGAATAGGAGTCATGAGAACATACATCCTTCCTTAGCAGAAACTTTCATTCAATGTCTTATCACTGAACATAGTGTTAGCTGTAGGTTGTGGTAGATGCCCTTTATGAAGTTAATAAACTTCCTTTTTATTCTTAGTTTGCTGAAAGTTTTTTTTTTTATTATGAATGCATGTTTAATTTTATTAAATGTTTTCCTCATCTATTAATATGATCATGTGTTTTCTCTTATCGTATGTTTTCACTGTTAATATGGTGAGGTGTAGTACTGATTGATTTTCAAATGTTGAAGGAGTCATCTATCCCTGGGATGTATCCAACATGGCTGTGATTACATATTGTAAGTTTAATTTGCCAATGCTTTTTAGGAGATTTTTGCATCTATATTATGAGAGATTTGGTCTGCAATTTGGTTTTCTTGTGATGTCTTTGTCTGGTTCTTGAATGTTGGGAAGTATTCTCTCTCATTCTATTTTCCGAACGAGACTGTGGAGAATTGATATCATTTTTTCCTTAAATGTTTAACATAATCTAGCAATGAAACCATCTGGTTTTCATTTTTGTTAGGTTTTTAACTGCCAATTCAATTCCCTCCAAAGTACAGGACTTCAGACTTTCTGTTTCTTCTTGAATGAGTTTTGGACTTTACGTCTTTCAGGGAATTGGTTTACTTCATCTAAGTTGTTGAATTTATGCGCATAGAGGTATTTACAGATTCACTTTTTTATCCTTTTAAGATCTGTAGACTCCCTCAAACTTGGCTGAGTGGTCTGTGTGTTGGGGCGCACCTTCAGTGCTCCTGCAGGCAGTTTACAGCTCTGTGTTAGCCTTTCCGTCATGCTTGCACAGAGCCTCCAGGTTAGCCAGAGCTAAGAGATTGGCACCTTCTCAGGCTTTCCTGGGAACACGCACCGTCATGTGCATGCACATGGTCTTCTAGAGTCCCTGAAATATGTTGTAGCTTTTTAAAGTCTCCTATGGACAATTTTTTCTTTTTCTTGCCATTTTCAATTTCTAAAGGCTTTCTGCATTCCTTGACTTGTGACCTCTTCCTCTATCTTCAAAGCTGTTAAGGTAGCATCTTTAAATGTATCTCTTTCTCTCTCTACTCTACTTCTGTCATCAAATCTCCTCTATAACTCTGACCCTCCTGCCTTTATCACTACCCTTGTGATCACAGTAGGCTCATTTGGATAACCACCCATCTTGAGATTCTTAACTTGATCACATCAGTAAAGTCCCTTTTGAAAAGCAAGGTAAACTCTTCACAGGTTCTGGGGATTAGGATATAGGACATACACATCTTTGGCAGGAGGTACATTATTCTGTCAACTACATATAGATTTTTAGTTTAATTCCATTATGATCTAAGGACATCCTTCATATGATTTTTATTCTTTTTAATTCTTTAAGGTATATTTTATTACTCATATTATGTCCTATTCTTGGTGAATTTTTCATGTGCACCTGAGAAAAATGAGTATTCTTCTGTTGTTATATGAAGTATTCAGTAAGTATTAATTTGCTCAAGTTGATTGATAGTGCTCACCTGATGATTTACATCCTTGCTAATTTTCTGCCTACTCATTCTATCAATTACTGAGAGAAGTGTTAAGTACTCCAACTGTAATTCTGGTTTTGTCTATTTCGCCTTTCAAATCTATCAGTGTTTGCCTCATCTATTTGTAAGTTCTGTTGTTCAGTGTATACCTATGGGATTGTTATATCCTCTTGATGAAACAGTCTGTTCATCATTATAAAATATATTTTTAAACTCCGATAATATTACTTGTCTATATTTTATGAATGTAATGGCTACATTGGCTCTGTTTGTGTTAGTGTTTGATATATATTCTTCCTATCCTTTTATTTTCAATCTGTGTCATTTATAAAGTGAGTTATTTTTTTGTAGCAAGATACGAAAGTGTTTTTTTGTAGAGTTGCTTCTTGTTCTTTGTTATTCAATCTGCCAATATCTATCTTTTAAATTCTTAGTTTAGAATATTTACTTTTAAAGTGACTGTTGAAGAAGACACAAAAAATGGAAAGAAATTTTGTGTTCATGGATTGGAAAAATTAATATTGTTAAAATGTCCATGCTACCCAAAACAATCTACAAATTCAATACAATCCTTAGCAAAATTCCAATGGCATTTTTCACAGAAATAGAACAAAAAATCCTAAAATATATATGGAACCACAAACGACTCCAAATAACCAAAACAATCTTGAGAAAGAAAAACAAAGCTGGAGGCATCATACTCCCTGATTTCAAACTGTGTTGTAAAGCTATAACAATCAAAACAGTATGGTAATGGCACAAAAACGGACATATAGATCAATGAAGCAGAATAGAGGACCTAGAAATAAACCTACACGTATGTGGTCAATTTCTTTATAACAAAAGTGCAAAGAATATACAATGGGGAAAGAAAAGCCTTTTCAATAAACGGTGTAGAGAAAACTGGATAGCCACATGCAAAAGAATGAAACTGGATTACTACATTACACCATATGCAAAAATTAACTCAAAATGAATTAAAGACTTGAATGTAAACCTGAAACTGTAAAACTCCTAGGGGAAACTATAGGGGTTAAGCTCCTTGACATCAGTCTTGGCAATGATTTTTTGGATCTGACTCCAAAAGCAGAGACAACAAAAGGAAAATAAGCAAGTGGGACTACGTCAAACTAAAAAATTTCTGCGCAACAAAGGAAATCACCAACAAAATGAGAAGGCAACCTACTAAATGGGAGAAAATATTTGCAAATCATATAACTGATATCCAAAATATATAAAGCATGTACAACTCAATAGCAAAAAACCAAACAATCTGATTAACAACTGGCCAAATGATCTGAATAGAGATTTTCCCAAAGAAGACATGCGGATGGCCCACAGGTATATGAAGAGATGCTCAACATCACTAATATTCAGGGAAGTGCTAATCAAAACTACAATGAGATATCATCTCACACCAGGACAGTAACTACTACCAAAAAATACAGGAAATAACAAGTGTTAGCGAGGCTATGGAGAAAAAGCAACACTTGTGCACTGATGGTGGGAATGTAAATTGGTGCAGCCACTATGGAAAACAATATGGAGATTCCTCAAAAAAATTAAAAATAAAACTACTATATGATATGGCAATTCCATTTCTGGATATTTATCCAAAGAAAACAAAAACACTAATTTGAAAAGATATACACACTTTCATACACGTTGCAGCATTATTCACAATAGCCAGGATACAGAAACAACCTAATTGTTTATTGATAGATGAATGGATAAAGAAGATGTGTTATACATACTATATATATAATGGAATACTATTCAGCCATAAAAAAGAATAAAATCTTGCCCATGCCAACCTGGATAGACCTTGAAGGCATTATGTTAATTGAAATAACTTAGACAGAGAAAGGCAAATGTCATGTGATGTCACTTATATGTGGAATCCAAAAACAAAAACAAATTCATAGATCCAGAGAACAGGTTGGTGGTTGCCAGAGGCAGGGGCAATGGGTGGGTGAAACAGGTGAAGGGGGTAAAAAGGTACAAACTTCCAGTTATAAAATAAATAATTATGGGGATGCTATGTACAGTGTGGTGACCATGGTCATGAATACTGTATTGCATATTTGAAAGTTGCTAAGAGAGTAAAGCTTAAAAGTCCACATCATAAGAAAAAGAAATTTGTAAATATGTATGGGAATGGATGTTAGACTTATTGTGGCGACCATTTCACAACACATACAAACCTTGAATCATTATTCTGTACATCTGAAAATAATATAATGTTGTATGTGAATTATAGCTCAATAAAAATATTAATAATAATAAAAAGAAAGTGTTGAAATTAGTTGGATTATTGTGATGGGATATAGAGTACTTCTTTCAATCACCATTTTAGTCCAAATGCTTACACATTTTACATAGTTATAAATATAGTGTGTATTCCACCTTAGTCTGTTAAAACTGCTATTTGGTGTTTATAAGTACAACTTTATGTTTCATAACATTCCATAAAACTAACTTGCCGTAATTACCCTATGCCCATATTACTCTTATAATTGTGTGTAATTTTATAAATTTCTACCATTATTGATAATTACAGGAAAAAAATACCTTCTGCATGTGATTCTTTTTTGCATTTTAAAAAATTATTTCCTTAAAATATATGTCCAGGAGTAAAAATAAAGTGATCAGTTATTATTCAGTTTGAAATAAAATCTACAAGCTTGCCTCCTGTTTTACATTTGTTCCGTTTGCTCTTGGTTTCTTTTCTCCTCTTTTCTCCCCTTCCTTCTCTGGGTTTAACTGAGCATTTCTTTGATGATCCATTTTATCTATTTTATTGGCTTATTGTTTATATCTCTTATAGAATATTTTAGTTGTTGCCCTAGGGTTTGCTCTGTTCATTGCTACATAATCTGAGTCTTTCTTCAAGTAATATTATATTGTTTCATGTGTAGTGTAAGGATTTTATAACAGTATATTTCCAATTCCTCCCTTCCATCCTTTGTGTCATTTTTGTCATTTACTTTACTTTTACCTCTCTCACAAACAATAAATACACTGTTACTACTTTTGTTTTAAATAGTTATTGACCTTATAATTAAAAATAAGGAAAAATAAATTTGTTTGCTTTTATTCTTTTTCCAATGTCTTTCATTCCTTTGTGTGAATCCAATTTTCTGACCTATAGCATATTCCTCCAGCCTGAAGATTTCCTTTTAATATTTTTTTGTTGAATAGTTCTACAATGAATTGATTCAGTGTTTGTCTGAGGAAACCTTTCATTCTTCATTATTTTTGAGATACGTTTTTGCTGGGTATTGAATTCTGGGTTGATAGTTGATTTTTGTTTTTTGTTTTTTCTCCAGCACATTGGCATTATCACTCCATTGTCACTTTGCTCGCATGGATTCTGAAAAGAAATCCACTGGAATTGTTGCAGCTGTTCCTCTCAAGATAATGTGTCATTTTAATCTGCCTTCCTTGAAGATGTTTTCTTTAAATTTCATCCATTTGAATATGATACGTCTAGAGAATGGGGGAAATAAGGAATATATTATCATTATAATAATAAGCAATATATACATATATTGCTTGGCATTCTCTGAGTTTCTTGTCTACGTGGTTCGGTGTCTGTCATTAGTTTGGGAAATTGTTGAGTATAACACTTGTGCCTATGAGATAGAGGCAGCTGTCACTCTTCTTCTAAGAGAATCTTTTTGGAAACAATGGAAAGGATCCTAAGTTCTTACTCTAACTCTTTAGAATGTAAATAAATCTGTCAGAAAAAAGATAAGATCAGAATCTCCAGCTCTGCTTTTCAGGGATGTCACCATGTTCTTAGGTCTTACCCTCCTCCTCTTCCCACCAATATTTACATTTAAATATTCCAGGAGGGTAAACTTATTCAGTCACAAATTAAGTTCTAAGGCTCCTCTTTTAGACCAGATCCCAAGTTTCAGTAAAACTTGCTTAGTAAGCTCTTACTGTACAGAAACATAAAAACATTTTCTCTGGAGTCCCATGGAATATTCTAGTCCATTTGGCATTGTCTCACAGCTCTTGGATGCCCCATGCTATCTTTTACTTCCCAATCTTTTTTCTGTTTTGGTTTCAGATTATGGAGCATCTATTATTATATTTACAAGTTCTCTGCTTCTTCTTTCAGCCGTGTTGAGTATACTGATGTGCCTTTCAAAGACGTTCTTCATCTCTATTATGGTAATTCTTATTTTAATTAGTTTTCTATGACTCTTTCTTACAATTTCAATCTCTCTGCTGAAATTACCTATCTGAGTTTACATGCTGTCTACCTTTTTCATTTGAGCCTTTAATATATGATTTACAGTTATTTTAAATTTCCTGTGTGATATTTGTAACATCTGTGTCATAGCTGAGTCTGGTTCTGAGGATTGTTTTATCTTTAAGGTTGTGGTCGTTTTTATGGGCTGGTTTGCCAAGGATGGTTTCTCAATGTGTGCTGCCCATTTGCCCTTGGACCTTCTCGCTGTGATGCTCCCCAGACACAGTTTGTCTTCTGTAGCTCTCTCTACTGTATTATGCTGTTATTTTTGTCATATGCTGTTAGCAAGGAACTGGAGGATGAGAAAGTATGTTTTCTTATATTCTGATTAAGTTTCGTTATTAGACAGGCATGCTGAACCTGCTTCTCGAGGGTGTGGCCTTTGCAAGTATCCCTGTCCCTCTTCTGGCTGTGATGCTGGGATAAGCATGTATTCCTGCTCCTCCCTAGGAGTAACATTTTCCCCTTTGTTTCCTTCCCCAAGACTCAATGAATTTCTACCAGTTCTGTAAGGCAGCCATTTCTATTACTCTTTCCTAATCTGTGAATGCCCAATAGATTCAGGGAAGAAAAACCTGCAAGAGAGTACAATACAACTTATATCTGCAACCCTGCAGTAGCTCACCCACTCACAGCAGCTACACTCAGCCTTCAAGGACTTCATGAAGACAGTTTAATTGAATCTTCTTGCTGACTTAATGTATCCAGCAGTCTTCCCTAGGTAAGCAATTGCATGCGTCTTGTTTATTCCTGCAAGTAACTGTCTCTACCCAGATTTCATGTTGCTTGTTTGTCCTGAAACCTCATTTCTCTGATGGCTTTGAGAAAAATTTTTAATTTACATTTTGTCCATCTTTTTTTGTTGTTGTAATTGTGGAATATTTTTAACTCTCCTGCATCTCCAAGATGAAACTGGAAGTCCTATATTTTACATATTATTTTTAACTTGCTTTTTTTCTATTTAAAATATCATGTATGCAATTCCAGTGAAATATATAGAGATTTAACTTAATTTATTTAAATGGCTGCATAATATTCTGAGCATGTATAAAACCATAATTTATTTAACCAGTCTCTTCTTGATAGGCATTCAAGTTTTTACTAGTTTGTATATTTGTTTTTCACCATTATTAACCTTACTGCTCTTGGTACATTTATTTCTCATACATGCACACATACACACACATATATACATATACATCTCATATAAACTGTTATGAGTTGAATTGTGTCCCCCTAAGAGCTATGTTGAAGTCCTGACACCCCAGTGCTTGTTAATGCTATATTCTTTGAAAATAGGGCCTTTGAAGATGTAATCAAGTTAAAGTGAGTTCATTAGGGTAGGCTCTAATCCAATATGACTAGTGTCCTTATAAGAAGAGAAAAATTCTATGTGAAGATAGTGACATACAGGGAAAACACCATGGGACAACAGAGGTAGAGATTGCTTTAGAGCTTCTGATTCTTGGTGGACCAAGAAAAAAAGCTGTTCACTGCTCACAGTCATTCAGTTAATGGCAACATAAAGGCCAACCCTTGGGTCTCCTTACAGATTGCCTCTCAAATAGCCTTTATTTTTTTATTATGGTAAGAATCTATTCATTTAAATAGTTTTGACTAAAGAGACATCAGAATTGACCCTTCACAATTCTTAAAGATGTCAAGAAATGAGGGCAAATAGGTATTTGGAGAAATACCTTAGAGAGTGTAAAAAACTGTCATCCTCTTGACTTCATATGATTGTTCTCAGGACCTCTTAGAGTCAGATATTCTGACAGTACATCTCAACTCCATCACTGAAGTATCAAGGAAAAAAATGAATAACTATATTTATATAGGAAATAAATATATATGAGCCACTCAGCAGGAAATTGAGATAATCTTTTTACAAAAAGTATTTCTGTTCTTATCAGTCATTTATTTCCTTTTAGAAATTATCTGAAAAGTTCAGCATGGAGACTTTATGTTCAGCTTCAATAAATGGGCTCTTGTAACTGGATTCAGTCCACAGAACTGCTTCAGTAATTTTCTCTTTTCCATATAATTGTCATATTTGTCATAATTTTCCTGTTAGAGGCATTGTTTACTTCCTCAAAAATAGAGGCTATCCTGTGAATGAAAGAAATTGGCAGAGGTTTTGGTATTAACTCCCTGTATCAGCACAAAATTTCCCCAGCTAACATTTCTGAAAATGTTTTGTGTGTATTTTTGATAATATCTTAAAATATTTAAATAGTAGTTTTTTATATTTTTAGTTTTATCACAAAATTTAACATCATATTTTATAATATATATTTATAATATTAATATATAAAATGACTTATAAATGTATTAAATAACTAATAACCTTATAGACTACATGGATCCAGACCTCATAGTCCCAGGAAAGGCTTGAAAAACTCCTGGAGTCCCCATGGACTTTGTGAATCAGATTGTACCTATGACAATCTGCATGTGAGACCATGATGAAAGGCTCTCTAGGTAGTATCCTACACAAACACACCTCACTGAGAGAATGAACTGGGTCTGAAATTCAGTCCACTCTCTGCTCACCAAACCATAAGTCCCAGTTAAACTGTATTAGATAAGAGGAAGGAGTGCTTTATTCTGCACAGAAAGCTGTAGGCTGATTATGTGATGAGCACCCAAGTCTGAGTCCTTCCAGGAAGGTAACCTTATCAAAATTTGTACACCAACTTGGTATAGTAGCAGTGACCTTTTCTGTATCTTTAGATCAGAGATTCCCCATAGTGGTTTACAAGTGTGTGGAATATAAAATCCTGTTAACCCTTGGACTGAAAGAGGATTTCTCAGACCAGTCCAAAATCTACCAATAAACAAGACAAAGAGAGAGCAAATAAAAAAACAGAGGAAATAGACACATCTATTACAGTTAATAGATGTTAAAGTAATTCTGATTTATATGCTCAAAAAAATAGATAATTTTTACCAAAGTTAAAAAATATTTTTAAATGAAATAACAGAGAAAATCTAGAACTAAAAACTATGTATAATTACTAAAATTAAGATATTAACAAACGAGTTTAATAACAGGATATTTGAAGATAAAGAAAGGATTAGTGAACTAGAAGACATTTCAGCAGGAAATACCCAGAGTAAAGCACAGAGAAAAACAAAAAAAAAAAAGGAAAATACTGAAAAAGGCATAAAGTTATATCTAAGTTATGTTGAATGGTCTAACACGTGTTATTGGAATCATAAAAAAAGAGAAGAGAATGAGGTAGAAGCAATGCTTGGAGATACTGACAGAATTTTTAAAACTAGTAAGAGACATCAAGTCACATATTCCAAAAGCATTCTAAACTCTAAACAAAACAAATACCAGAAACAAACTAATAAAAACTTTAAAAGAAAAAGAAAGCACATATAGGAACATATGAATCAAACTGCAGAAAACCAATGACAAGACATAAAAAGCATCCAGGACAAGAATGAATTTTTTAAAAAGTCACATTATACTCAAAGAATCAATAATAGCATTGGCCTGACTGTTCAAAAGAAATGGGAAGCTAGGATACAATGTACTTAACGTAAGTCAAAAAACTGTTGAATTAGAATTCTACACCCAGAAAAATGGTCCTTAAGGAAATGAAAGTTTAAAAAAAGACATTTTCAGACAGGAGAAAACAGAATACAATTTTGACAAACCCATACAAAAAGTGATACTACAATGTTTTTTTTTTCAGGCAGAAAGAAAACGAACTCAAGTAGAAACAGAAATGAAAGGAAGAATAAAAAGCAAACAAAATGGTAAGCGTTTTGGTAAATATATTGAAATATTTACTGTACAAAACAACAATAACAATAGCAAAGATTTGTGGTGTTTAAGTAAACATATATTTAAAATTCATAAAAATAACACAATGAGGGGAGGATAACGGATTTTAAAGAGCTCAAAACACTTTATTTGTCTGAAAAGTGATAGAAATACTAATTTATATTGAGCAACAATAAATCAAAGAAGTATGTTTAACATATAGCTGTGGATATTCACTAAAATAATGGTAATGTAATCTATAAAAAGGGGAAATATTGCATAATACATACACTTTCACATATTTAAAAAAATTATTAACTACAGAGACAGCTAAAATTATTTTAAACAGAAAAAAGCGAAAATGGGGAAAATGCAAAAGCACCAAAGGTTAATGAATTCTCTCTTGGATTAGTATAAAAAATTGAACGGTCTCCATTGGGAATTGTTCAGATGATTTCAGCAGATGACAAAGAAAAAGAAGTATTTGATTTGAACTTTACTTCTCCCTTTTAAGATTAACATAGTTTTCTTCAAACTAGAAACGTTAGAATAATTGTCATTTGTATCCTATGAGAAGAAAGGAGACATATTAACTCCTTCCCGGAATCACTGACAAAAGCCTTTCAGAGAAAAGTCCTTGAACCTTGTAGGAGGCTAGATCTCCAGACTCTCAAAGAGGAAAAGAAAGCATATTGTAGGAATTTTAGAATGTTTCATAGATTTTTCCAAAATCTTAAATAGATAATTTGTGAATATTTTGAAAAAACAATGAAAACAAGTAAGCAACACAGGTTTGCTAAGGACAAATCAGTTTTTCTTAATTATATGATCAAATAATGAATGCTGTCTCTACAATAGCAGAGCTTGAATTCTCTAACACACTTGACAAAAATCTATCATGATACACTATACACAAAGTTCAGGAAAAGGTGGTAGAAGTAGTGCAAAGGAGATTTGTTCATGCTATTTCAACTACAGTAATTCTTTATACAGTATTTTTGATGCTACTGCCTAATATGTATTTGAAGAAAGATTTCAAATGATTATGAAAAATTGAACACCACTGAGTTATATCAGAGGTCAGGAAACAGAAGCTCATCGGCTAAATCTGGTTTGCTGCCTGTTTTTGTACATAAAGTTTTATTGAAACACAGCCATGCCTTTGGTTTGTGAGCTTCTTTTCCTACAGCAGAAGTGTTAAGTTGTTGTGACTGACCATCTGGCTTGCAAAGTCTAAAATATTTACTTCTAGTCCTTTATGGAAAAGGTTTGCTGACACCTGGATGATATGAGACTCTTAGTGCAGTTAATATTTTATTGACCAGCGACACTCTTCATTATCCAACATTTACATCCATGATTTGGACTAAGAGAATGTCAGTTGGGAATATTTTTGACTGTATATAATAAAAACCCAACTGACCAATGGCTTAATTAATTATACAAGAAATTATCCTTTTCATATAAAATCAGGCCTAGTTGTAGTAATCCAGGGCTGGGAAACTGCTTAAAGATGTGAGCCAAGGGCCAAGCTCCTTCTAATGTTTTTCTTTGACTTCTTTTTTTTTTAACTTTCATCCTCTTTGTCACAAGATGGTTGTTATATCTCCTAGAATCGCATCCACATTCCAGATAGGACAAAGACCAATAGACTTTCTTCTGGTAGGTTTTTGCCTTTTTATCTGGGAGACGAAGACGTCCACAAGGACTTTTGCCTATATCTCATTTGTCTTGCTTGTCAAATAAATTTGACGATTTATTTGTTTAGTTTACCAACTTTCAATTTTCAAATTGTTTCAAATTTATACAATTTTAAAACTGTTAATTTATCAATTAACAATCACTTATTGACTGTCCACCAAACTAAGCATGATGCAAGATACAGATGGGATAGTAGAGAGTAAACATAAACCAGCTCTCCCATTAATGAGATTGCAACCTACAGATGAAGATAGGTGGTCACAAAAAGGTTTATAATAAAATGTAACAGGTTTTATGATATTGATATATGGAGTATAGTGGGGGGATATCAGGGGCCTAACAAAATTAAGAAATGGTTCCCAGAGAAATCGAAGTCCAAGATAAGCTTTAAAGGATGAATAGGAGCAAACACGTACTAAATTAAGAAAAACCATTTGCTATGTCTCTGAGGTGAGGTGTGTAGAGCATATCTGAAAAAATCCAAGAACTCTATTATTACCAGAGTTTAAAGTGGGCATGGGGTGGGAGACCTGTGCAGATGAGATGTGAGAGGTCGTCAGAGGCTACGTGTGGACAGGACAAGCCTCATTAAGGAGTCATCCTTTACCTGAAGGGCACTGGGAGACCCCTACAGCATAGGAGTGATTTGATCAGAAGATTGCTTTAGAAAGAAAGTGAGAAAAGAGTTTGGCCACAGTATAGACAATGAATTGAAGGCTGACAGCACCAGAATTGCAGACACTAGGAGGAGGTCACTGGGATAATTCAGAAAAAAGGATAGTTTCCTAGATGGGTGTTGCAACAGAGGGATTAGAGGGAAGTAGACAGATTTGGGGGATGCTTAGGAAGTAACTCAAGAGTAGTAGTGATGACTCTGGAATGAGGCGCTATCTGTCCTGAGCAACTGGCTGTTCACCTAGTTATAGAGCATGAGCACGCATGTGCTAAGAGGGGACCATCATGAGTTTAGTCTGGGACATGAGAAGTTTGGGGGGTCTGTTACCTGTATAGATCCATACAAGTTGGGAAATCAGTAGACAGCTGGATATCAACTTTGAACACTGTGAGTAGTTAGAGAATGGAGGTAGAGTTTTGGCAGTTTATCAGGGTCTAGATAGGAATGAAAGCCACAGGAGTACATGAAATCTCTCAGGGGCTTATGAAATGAGGATAGACCAGGGGCAGGATGCATAGCTGATGAATATTGACTTTAAGACAAGGATTCTCGAGTGGCTTGCCCAACTTAGAATTAAATTGATGCTTGTTATGTCCATAAAAGGAAAATCTCTTATGGTGAGGCTCACAGAATTTTTATTCATACTGAAGCTTGGGAGGGTCTGCCAAAGGCAAAAGATCAGGAAGGAGGCTTTGAAGAAAGCAATTGGAGAAATTTAAGGAAAAACAACAGAGGATGAAACTGTTTCAAAAAGAGATAGTAGTCAATAGTGACAAATGTGATTAAAAGTTTGAGTAAGAAAGAGCTGGGAGTTGCTTTTATGCCAAACTCAAACATTTTGTTGATGTCTTTGAGAAATGTCATTTCAGTGGTCTCAGGAAATCAGGAGGCAGACCACCCTGAGCAAAGGGGTTGGGGATGGAGTTGGAGGGCAGAGGTGGTTAGAGGAAAAAGAGGAAGAAGACATGTAGACACTGTCAAGAAGCATGGCAGTGCCACATAAACCAGAGATACAGAGGTGGAGAGCAAAGAGGGAGCCTTTCACAAGATGGGAGAGGCTTGGGTGTTAAGGGAAAGAAATTGAGAAAAAGGAGCTAAGTGATTTGGAACTAAGAGTGATGAAAGGTAGGATCCAGAGTTGATGCAGAGAAATTGGTTTCAAGGAGTAAGGGCAACAGCCTAGCTGTTGTGACAAGAGAGGAGAAAGGTGGGCTAGACCCTCTGGCATTTGAAAATTTGGTGGCAAGCTTTTTCACATGTCTCTTCAATCAGATTAGTCTACAACTATTTTTGAAGTTTTTCTTCTTCCTCATTTGGTTTAGTGGGGTTTTTGTTATACTATATGTGGTATTTCTGTTAAGTGTCAGTATCCCAGATATGAGATGGTCAGTTTTTAAAAACTGAATTCAGCAGTTCAAAAAAAAAAAAGTTTTTCAATGCTTTGGAATAAATTACACAAGATGGAAATTATCTGTTTCTGGTTTTTGTTTGTTTCTCTGTCTTTGTGAGTTGACTCTACGTCAGGATATTCTTAGCATTGCAGTATGTGCTTTTTACTAATTCTCAAAATATTCCTGATAATCTACTTTGTTTTAAAAGAAAAGCTCTACCCATCATCAATCTCTGGCAGAGAGCACACACTCATTGTATGTTTTAAATAAGTAAGAGATTAAAGCAACCTCATTCCTTCCAAATCCTCCTCCGAGCACAGTCCATCTCTTGCACTTATAGCTCAGGTTCTAGCTGGGGAGACTAGGAACCACAGAAACAGCATTAATTGAGCCTCCCTGTGGCTCTGAACTAAGTCCTATAACCTCAGGGCAATTTAATACTGTCCCCAACTCACCTGTCACTCACCATCCTCATCCATAGCTCCAATTCAAGCTAATTCTCCTCACAGATGCCCCTGGATTTCCGCCTTTCCTCTCCATCCTCTCCAGATACTGCCTCTGTCTTTCACCTGAAGATCTCTCACCTGGACACGCAACAAGCCTCCCATTTGAGGCCCCTGCTGCCAGTCTCTCCCCACGCCGTCCGCCTCTATCATTCACATTAAAGTTTTTCTCCAAGAAAAATTAAAATCTTTCACATCACTGACCTGATTAAAAAGTATTGATTATTCCTGATTAGTTTTAGGGTAAAAATCTGAATTCCGTAGGTGAACTCTCCTTATTTTGGCTTACACTAATCCAACTTTATTTCTCAACTTGCTCCCACCAGGCATACCCTCCACCACACTCCTGTCCTTAATCCTCTCAGGTCCCTTGTCTTTGCCTCTTTTGGGAATGTCCTTTCCACCTTCTTGTTCTCACAAATGCCTACCCATCCTTTAAAGTCCAGATCAAATGTCACCTCTTTAATGGAACTTCTCTCATGTCCCCAGGTACCATTACTTCCTATCTCTGCAACATCCCCCATCATAGTGCACTCTTCTTTGCCTGTGCAATCACTCAGTCCTTCCTCAGAGCAGAGAGACAAGCTCCTGCCCCACGCCCCGACTGTGTTCCCAGTATCTAGAAGAGGGTCATGTTCAGTTTTGTATTAATTTACTAGGGCTGCCATAACAAAGTATCATAAACCGGATGGCTTAAACCATGGAAATTTATTGTCTCAGAGTTCTGGAGGCTGGAAGTCGGAAACAAAGGTGTCAGAAGGTTGGGTTCTTCTGAAAGTCACAACTGTTCCAGGCCTCTCTCCTTGGCTTGTGGATGGCTATCTTCTCCCCGTGCCTCTTCACTTCATCTTCCCTCTCCATGTGTCTGTTTGTGTCCAAATTTACACCTTTTGTAAGGACGCTAATCATGTGTGAATTTTGGGGGCCCATTTTAATCCACAATGTATGTGCTGAATAAATGTGTGTTGAATTACCGAATGCATGCATGATGAATGAAGCGTTACCACTCTGTCCTTTGAAATATAACTGATAGTTTCCTTTCTTTCCCAATCCCACCTGCTATTTTCCTCATTCTTACTCAAATAACTTTTTATTGATCTCTGCTATATTACTCTGTTCTCCAACCTGTTCTTCATATTGCTGCTATATTATTTTTTTTAATGCTCTGTACATCAACTCATTTATCTGCTTAACGGTCTACCGGGCTTGCCTTCTCCTACCTTATCAAGTCTAAAACTACCTTACCTACTTTCAGAACCACTATAATCTGAACCTATTTTATTCATTATATTTTAGCAATGTATGGCCTTGGCCTGTATGAATAACTAAACTAGGATGGAGGAGTCTTGAGAGAAACCAGGATCTAAAAAGTGACCTCATATTTTTAGGCAGACAAAATACAAAATTTAGGTAGTCCTGAGGCGTTTCTGGGGACCAGCAGGCATAGCAACATGTCAGAAAAATTTGGTAATGAATAAACAGGCAAACGCAAACTCAGCATCAGAACGTCTAGAGACAGTAGCAGTGTATCCCAACAGGTAGGTGGAACTCAGCAGTAGGATATCTGAGGGCGGGTGATATTCTGAACTGCAGCTAGGCAGGCCACACAGGAAAGTGAACCAGAGGATTGAAAAAAACAGTTACTGAGCTCAAGTTCAGGAGGAGGCTCCAGGTTTTCTGGATGGGCCATTGGGCCCATGAAAACAAACAAAACAGATCCTAGTACCAGAAGGATTGAGCACCAAGGAACCGAGGTAAGAGCAAGGGAGACATCTGAACCAAATGCGCCCAGTCCACTCAAGAATAAAGGCATGGCACAGGACTGCTAATGAAAATGTGTCCATAGTCAATCTTCCGTCCCAACCAGAAAAGATATATCGATAAAAATATTATTTTTGAGGCAAATTTTAAAGAGAGCCAACGGGGTTTTTGGTCTTAAACATTTGTAACACAGGATGTCATATTTGTGAGATAAGGGTGAATGTTTCCTAAAATACCAGTAATTTTTCCTCACGGAGCAATCGTTGCAGATGAAGCAGGGGAGCCGACTAAGGGGAGTGGACACCGATTTTAAGCCTGTCTTCCCAGTTCCTTGCATGGGCGCCTAACCTCCGAAGGTCTTAGGGTCTTTTCTGAAACAAAGGTGACAGCTCCTCATAGAATTGTCTTGAGAACCAAATGAAATAACATATGTGAAAATTGCTGTGTTGACTAGAACGTGCTTTTCAAAAGCATGTTACTGTGTCACCATCCCGGATAATAGCACGGAAGTGGATAATAAAATAGTCAAATACTAGTAGTATGAGGGCTATTATTTAAAAATCTTTGCTGCTTAAAAGAAAATTCGACCTCAAAGAGATGTGCTTTTCCGCCATTCTTCGTTAGCTCGATGCAGGTTTGGCCCATGTCCAAGTGGTGCAGCAGCTTTCCACTGAGACTGAGATTAACAAAGGGCAGGCGACATTGCAGGAAGATGGTGCTCTCAGCGAGGACTCCCCCTCCCCGCCCCCATCTCCCTCCTCGGGTGCCTCCCCTCCAGTGCGAGCTCCGCTCCCCTGCCAGTACAACAGTGACAATATGAGATAACGCATCTGAAGAAGCACAGCCAAATATTTGATTTGGACGATTACACTGAAGATGCCTCATCACAACTGTGGGTGCCCAGATTACCAACTCCTTGCTCTTGGCTTCCGTACACTCTGCAGTGAGTACAAACTGCATAGAAGAGCTCATTACAACACTGATGGAAGAGATCCCAAATGGCTGATGTGGAGTGTCTTGTTTGGGGAAGAGTTCACTGATGAGGAATAAGCTGAGGAGGCAAGATGCTGTTGTTTCTCCTGTCAAGGCAAATGGTACTAAGAACATGGCAAGCGTTTTTTATTTTTTTTTTTCCTTTCTAACTTGGATTCAGAAATTCTTGGCGATGATAAAGCAATTCCTTTTCAGGGGAGATCACAGAGGAATAGTCACAATGACTCACACTTCTCTCCTTGACATCTGATTGTCTCCATTTCAGTTAGCATCAATAATGCAAATTACAGATGTGGGAAGGATCTGGTCTTAGCTGCCCGCCGCCCTCCCCCGTCCCCCGACACACACACATGCTCACCCCACTCTTAGCTGTGTCTAACCCCCTCTTGTGTTCGTGTTTCAGTTTGACTGAAACCATTGTGCCTAATTAGCACCAAATAATACCTTCTTTATATTTTCATTCCACAAGGGATATCTTTTAAACTTTATGCAGAAACCTTAAAGTTTCTAAAACGGAAAGGAGACTAGAAGTGCAGATTTTCCCACTATTGCTTGTGAAATGAAAGATACACTACGCTTTTATTTTAAATATGTAAGTAGATTTCTCACTCAAAAGTATCCAATCTTTCTGTGCCTAGAATTTCAGTGGTAATAGCAGTAATTGGAAAGTTCAGGAGGTTCGCTGGAATGTGAGATTGATGATGCTTCGGTCATTACACACACAGCACACACTCACACACGTTAATTATATGAGAACGTAAATAGATATGCATGCCTCAATGCACAATTATGATGAGGTCCACATTCTGTATCCACAGCTGTTTGTCTTCGCATGTATTCTCTTACATATCCACATGGGTACAAACACAAGTAAATGCACATGCCAACATGTATATTTACATAAATGAAAGTCTTTAGAATGATCTAGAAAACGGATTGATCAAATGTGTGTATGTTAACAGATTTCCCTTCTTGATTTTTATAGACTGTCCCAAAACAAATCAAATCACATGAGAGGAATTGGATAATATGCTTCTGCTATTGAGTTAGTCCGTTAGCCCTGTGCTAATCATGCCAAGGTCATGCCTTTGGTCCCCACGGGCCATTTACGTTTGCTCTGCTCCAAAGCACCAGGCTGCACTTCCAACCCCACATCAGTCACGAGATGAATGCACCACAACAGGCTTGAGGTTAGAAAGTGAGCTCTGGAATACACTCCATGGGTTTAAAGCCCAGCTTTCCACTTCCTAGATAAGTGATTTCCCAGAACTTATTCAATCCCCCTAAGCCTCCGTCTCCTCGTCTATAAGATTGGAATCGTACTTGTATTTCTCTCATCAAACTGTTGTGGAAACTAAACGAGAATACATGTGACACAGTGCCTAAGCTCTTACTAACCAAGGATCGCTGTTGGGGAAGGCTGGGACAAGGTGCAGGTGGTGGTAATATTCATAACTTTGTTACAGGGGTACTAAGAAGTTATGTTGCATGGATCATATAAATTCCATGTAGTGATCGCAACTCAGTAGCAAATTTGAAACCCAAGATGATGAGTTTGGAAAATCTGATCCCTACAAATTCAAAACCAGTACAACAGTATCTGGCTTATTTCCCAGCTTTCTACTTCCTGATTATTATTTGAGAGGTTCACAAGAATGGATCCCATGGTGTAAAGGCCAATTAAGCCTTTTGTGAAAAAGTGAAAAAAACAACATATACAGTATTAACTTCAAAAAGTATATAGTCAACCTGTTGAAGAGATACATGTGCACTGTAGAAAGTTAGTTAACTGTATTCCCCATGAATTCCTCTTTGACCTTGACTTTTTACTGAGTCTTTTCCACCACTATTGCTTCTGTAATTTCACTGTCCCATAGAATTTCTAGTAGAATATGGAGTCATTTCGTTATTTTATCTAAAGCCCAGATTTAATTATTTTATCCAAAGTCCTATAGTTAGGCCATAAATAAGAAATTATGTGATGAACCGAAATGTTTCACAGATACAGCATAGACTTTGTCAATGTGATAAGTTAGCTGATATCATTAAAACAGGGTCTCGACTGATGTTCAGTTTGAGATGTGCTATGAGTCCCGGACTCTCTGTTCTTTTCTGTGTTCACTAACACCAGCATTTCTTCTCACAGTATTGGTGTGTGCTGCTTCTTTAGATTAATTTTCCTATATGTTTCTAATTTATTCTCTAGGGAAATCAAAGTCACATATATAAAAACTTCAACTTGTCAAAAAGTTGGAAAAAAATTAAGCCAGTCATCTGCTATCATTTCCTACCTTGATATCTGCTTCTCCTACCCAGATAATCATTTAAATGAATTCAACTTGTGACTGAAATGGTCCGTTTTATAATTAGCTGTAACAAAACCTAAATCTTAAAAAACAAAATCATTTTATAGAACCTCTAGCCTTGCAGAGCCATTTGGAAGAAATTCTTTCTAGCACTTCCCAGAGTCTTCCCATGAAAAACCTGAATGCAGTTTAAAGTGTGTTCATATTACTGATTCATTCTACATTTTGTCTCTACATGTTGCTTTGCCATTATCTAAACAAATTCCTCTTCATGTTCCTTCACCATAATTTTCCCTAAATTTGTTTTTCATTCTAGCTCTTTTCCTTCTTACACCAAAATAAAATGAAAAATAAAAAAAAACTTAAAGTCCAGAAAATCTACTCCTTGTACCTTTAATAAAACCAAGTAATGAAGTTTTAGTTTATTTACCTCCTCACTTGATGTTGAAATATCAAAATGTTCAAATAAGATCACAGATAACATTTATGAAGGATGGCGCCTATGTTGAACTCAAAATATTATCCCTTACACTGCCAGTAAATATAACATAATTACCATTTAGCTGGGAGTGTAGACATGAGAGAAATTTCCAGATATAGATTCATCTGCATTTATTAATAAGAAGGAAAAAACAAAACTCCTATGAGATACTGTTGACTGAGATGCTGGTTATTCCTCTTGGGAGTTTTCCTGACAGTTCAATGAGGCCTCCGGAAAAGAGCATCTGTTGTAGAGATTTACACCGACCACATGAGAGAGCAAGAACAATACATTTTTGGAGGTAGAGAGGGCCAAATTCCTCCTTTCTTTCTTTTTCTTCATGAATCTCTAGTAACGCTAGCTAGGAAGACCTCTAGGAATCTGCCACCATCCCGTAGCTGCACTCTGAATGTCTTAGGGACACAATCAAAGCAGAACCTGCCCTGTAGGGAGTCCACAAAGGATGCTTGAGGATTTGAAGATGTTCCTCTCATATCCAGAGGCCAAGGCAATGCCCTCCCTCCTGCTTCTTTGGTTAGAGGACCATGATTTCAGTACGCTTTTCCCCACTTAGACTGTGTATCATCTTTCAGCTATGGCATATTAAGAGGACGGGGCTGTGCCAAAAGAAGATTTTGATAAAAGAACAATATGATACTACTTTGGAGACCAGAACAAGAAGGAATCCAGCACAAATCAATATGCTTTCCACTGATACATTTCAGTCATGGGCCAAGGTTGTGAAACAGGGTTATTATTTGTAGCAGCCATGGACTAAATTATTTTCTGGTTTCATACTTCAAGTTTTAACCCATAAATGCTTCTAATGTCATAGATAGATAGATAGATAGATAGATAGATAGATAGATAGATAGATAGATAGATAAATGGTCTGTAGTGGTGAATAATAGTCCAAGGGAGAGCATAAAGCTACAGAAAAGATGAGGAAGCTTCTCTTGAGATTTGATGACTGATGGAAGTGGATTCTAAGTGCTCATAGAGAGAACGTATTGCAGAAGTCAAGAGCTGCTGAGAAGATATTTTCTGCATTATCAGTGGCTGAAGTGGCTTCGTATGGTCTTGCCTGCTATACAACACTGACTGCATTGTGATGCTGGATAAATATTAATGGAAGATGAAAAATGCATGAAGAGACAGACAGGAGCCTAATGCCAGAGGAAAGGAGGTTGAGAACTCAAGAATGCTTTCACACCCATTTTAAGCTGGATAAATATAAGGAGTTGGAGGAGCATGAGGAAATCCTCAAAACTGAAAAGATAGGATGGGAGGCAGCAGGAAATTGAGAACGATTTTTTAATTATTCTAAACCTACTTATTTCCACTTTATACTTTGAAAAGAGCTTCATAATGACTTCTTCCTTCCAACAATGCTGAGAACAGGAGGAATAAGACACAAACATCAAAGGGCAACAGAAGATCAAAATTGTGGAGGAGCGAGAAGTTCAGCTTAGGAAAAAATGTAATTAAGAAAGGAGAGAAAGAGAAAAAGAAAATGCATAAAATACTTAAGCATGATAAGTAAGATTTGAGATGCAAACACCAGAGAAGGAAAGACAACACGGAACAAGGAAAGAAGTTTGCTTTTAGTTTTTGCTTCGCTTTTTAAATTGGTATTAAAAGTCATGCTTAATGAGATTTTTGGTTAGGAAGAGAAAAAATACTTACTGCTATTTCAAGCAAAAGAGAGATTGTACAAGGGATGATATTGTCTGCAACCAGATCATCGCATCATAAGTTGGAGTTCTGGAACTCAGAGTGCTCCGAGCCGGTGTGCTGTTGTTGGTGAAGCCAACAGGAGAGCGGGTGCTGGAGTTCATACAGTCTGCACGTTAGAGAATAACAGCTGAATCATACTGTGGGCAGCACAGCCAGCTCCTTTCTTGAGGAGCTCACATCTCGTGTATATTTGTTGGTTTTTAAATGGAATTTTTAACCTAGGAAGAATCATTAAACATTTAATATGGGAAGAAAAAGGAAGGGAGAAGACAGAACAAGTAGGTAGTTTTTAGTGATGACAAAAGTACACCAGTGAATTCCTTATTTTGGTAAAACATTTATTGGGATGATAATAACAATGTTATTATTTATTGTTTTAGTTCTTAATGTATCATCAGGCTTAGTATGCCCAGACGCAACTACCACTTCATCTTTTTCATGTATCTTGATGTATTTAACAAAATCTGATTGAGCCTTTTCATTTAATTAGTCAATTAATTAAATGATGATGATGATGATGATGATTTCTTTTGTGAATAATGCCTTTGATGATCATTAATGCCTGAAAGTAAAATTGCTCAGACCAAGAGTGCAGAGTTGTTTCTGATGTGAGAAATGGGAAGATATTAACAGTAAATTTTCTTTAATGTCAAAAATAAATACCAAGGCAGTTTTATAAAGAAGGAAACAGTCTATTTCCAGGAAAACACAGCTTCCCAAGTTTGCAGACATTCCCTAAAGGCACATATGGATGTGGATAACACCTCTGCTGTTGAATGGGGATCCACCAGGCATACGAAGCTCCCTTTGTTGATCTTACTGGGCTGGACCTTCATGCTATCCTGAATTTTCCCTACTACTTGGATATTGTTGCTATTTTAATTATGTCTGTTCTCCAAGCACAAAAATCTTGTCTAAACAACGTCAATGCATTCCTGACTATTTCATGTGAGATGTTTTCCAGGGATATCAGATCCAGCTTTTAGATATATTGGAGGTTTATTCCTTAAAGAAGTACTCATACTTTGATTTATTTAGTTATAAGAGTTTTTAAAGGATAACTATTCACCGTATAAATAAATGAATCTAATTATATTAAATAAAATATGACGTATCATCTTAAATATATAGCTGACATTACAAGAAAGAAAGGAAAATCCATTGAATCCAAGAATAGAGAAACCGACCACCTAAGCAATAAACAGGTACTGGTGCTTTAATAGTCATGATAGCGCATGCTTGTCTGTGTAACCAGCAGTGTGTATTGCAATGGTTATAAAGTGAAGAAGACAAGGTGAGGAGTTGGAACTGAGATGGGTCCTAAAACTGGGTCGAGCTTACCTTTAGCATAAAGGTAGATTAGAAAGAACAATCCTTCGATTCAATAAGATAATGGAATGAATGGAGCTTGTCGTGGTCCAGACTTTGCCTGGAAAAAAAAATTATCCTCTGAGAGTTCTTGACCATAGTACTACCTCCGCTTGAGTTTGAAGTTTGAATTTATATGTTGTGCAAGGTCCAGGAAACCTTAAATCGAGAAATTAACATAAAAATCCATCCCAGATTGTAACAAAACCAAGAAATACAGAAGGCCCTCTCCCAAGAAGTTCAGATAATGGAATATCAGACATAAATGGTAAATAGCTACGTTTAAAATAATAAAGGAAGGAAAATTAAGATATATTCAAAACTTGTGAAAGGAACGTGATGTTAAAAATTAAACATATTTGAAAAGGAACCAAATAAAACATTTATTAATAAAAACTATTTCATTAAATTTAAATACTTCATGGATGTGTTAAATAGTTTATTAGACACAGATGAAGAGAAAACTGGTATACCAATGGGTATGTTTTTATGGAGGCAAAATGATCTGAGTAACTCAAAAACCATTTGAAAGAAGATCACGTTAAGGCACTTACCTTACCAGATAACAAGATCTATCTTATAAGCAATAGTAGTTAGAATAGAATGATGTTACAGATAGTGTAATGAGAAAAAAAATAAATAATGCTCAGACACAGATTCACACAATATATGCAAACCTGATATACGATGTGGTAAAGCAGTTGAGTAAGGATGTATAGTTCTAGGAAAATTGGTTACAAACATGGAGAAAAAATGAAGTAGATCCCTATCTTACATGTTATACTGAGATCAATTTCAAATTCTCTTCCTGTTCCCTCCCCTCTGTCGTCTCCTCCTTCCATTTTAGGAAAGCAAAATTTTTAAAAAATTGGTTTATCCTGATATTTTAATATATTCACATACATATGTAATATCAGCAAACATATATCTTTATTTATGCAACACAAATGAAATCTATAATGTATATACACTGCAGTGTGTTTTGTGTGTGTGTATATATATTCATACTCCTTTCATGTGTGCATGTATTCATACCCCTTCCCCTTCTGCGATGACTCATAGCATACTATACACTTTTCTCTGTCTTTCTTTTTTCACCTACCAATATAACACTGTATAAACATATTCCTGATTCCTACAGTTACATAATACTTCATCATGTAGAATATATACTATACAACTTAGCAATTTTGCTCTTCATTTAATGTCTTAGGAAAATCTCTCACACAGGTACATATGAATGTCTATTGTTTATAAAGAAAATTTTAGAAAAATTCAAGTGACCACCAACAAAAGAAAAGGAAAATTATGGTTTATTTATATAAGAGAATGTTATGCAGCAGTGACAGTGGCTGAGCTTCCTAGTGCATAACCTTAGATAATTTACATAAACTTTCTAAGGGTTGATTTCCTTAACGGTTAAGTAATGGTTATATAACAAAGAATTTGATAAATATTAAATAGAATAATGTAAGGGAAATGTTTAGTACAGTATCTGTCACAGATTAAGTGGGGTAATTATTAGTACTCTTTGACAAAGTGACCTGGTGGAGGCTGGGAGAGGCAATGTATGTCATGCAATGGAAAAGAGTTGGTAAAACTGTTGCCTCCACTGTCTTTGAAGGGAGATATGTGATCTAACGGTTTCTAGCTCTCAGGGAAGAGACTGGAAATGGGATGCTAGTAGCATGTTTTGGTTACCATTCATCGCATTTAGCAAGTCACCCCAAGAAAGAGACAAATTCACCAAAGAACTGGTCAATTTGGAACCAGGAGTAAAAGGGAATGAAGAGAGCAGAAAAGGAAGGTCTTGGAGGGATAAAAGAGATATTTCCTCTTTGTGCCCAGAGAGTGAAAGATAAAACTGAGATGATCTTGAGGAAGAAGGTGTATTAGAACTTGGACTTGCACCAAGAATAAAATCAAGGACATGAGTTCCACATCCTTTTGTTAAAATACCTGAATGTATTTAGGTGTTTCAGAGTATAGATATTATTAGGTTTTTGATAACTCAGTAAATCTGGTCACTGGACAAAATATCTCAGAGGAAAAAAAAAAGATTAAAGTGTGGTTCTGAAGGATAGGTTCAAGGTTTTCACAATTGGGTTGAGAATGTCAGGGTCATAAAAAGGAAAGAAGAGAATAGCAAGTCACTAAATATATCTAGAGAAGAAGTATGAGTGCAGCTCTTGGCACATGGAGCCAATTGGAATCAAAGTACTATATAACAAGTCTATTATGGCTTTAAAGAAGTGTAAACCCAAAGAAATCATAGCCTGACCTAAAAAAAATCTATGAGTAGTCAATACATAAAAAGACCCATGATCTCCTGCCATTCCATGGGCAGGAAGCACTCTGAGAAAGCAGTTTAGATCCAAGGAGAGTGTGTTCTCCAACACTCATTTCATATGTGGCCAAGGAATAAAACTGAGAAAGAAGGACCTCCCAGAGGGCAGAGTTTGAGCTCCATGTCCTTAACTAAATGGAGTTATTGGGTTGGCTCCCATCATGGGTGGGGGGAGTGTTTTATGCACTTCTTGGTCCCGCTGCTGTTGGGTGGGGCCATGTGTCTAGTTATGATTGATGAGTTGTGAGCAGAAGTGATAGTGTGAGGCATTTTTGGAACACAGACATTTAAGTTCAGTTGAAATACCCTGCCAAACTTTCTGCCAACTGAGATGGTGGCTGCTTCATTACCCAGGTCCTAGAGTGAGGATGCCTGGCGTAGAGTTCCCAACCGTATTGTGCTGTACTTGTCCCACGAGCAAGAAATAAAATTTCATTGCTTTAAAGCAGGAGATGTGCAGGCTGTCTACCAGCACAGAATAACCTAGTCTAACTTATCAGTTCTGACTTGTCAGTAAGAACTCAGTACTGTAGAGGGAAATCATAATAATAAAACTTTTAATGAGTAATAATGCTAACATATTACTCATTAATGGGAGCCTCTTATCTTACATTACTAAAAGTTTACATTAGAATGGATATTGGACATTTTATGTATGTTTATTTAACATGTCTGCTTCTTTAATTGTGTCGCTTCTTGCCTCTGAGTCTAGTCTTTCCCAAGACTTCCTCTTCTCTCATTGAGACTTATCTTTTCTCCTTCTACCTAAACATTCACAATAATTTAACCATTCTTGTTTACTTTGCTATCCTCATTTACATTAATATTTACACTTCCTTGAACAAGGGGAGAGCTTTCTTTGTGTTAGCCCCACTTTAGTGTGCTCTTCCTTAAACAAGGGGAGACTCCATTTAGATGCACTGGGCACCAACACACTGCACAGGCACATTCCTCCATCCCTGTTCTCTGACCACTGGGTTAAAACTGAGCCCTCTTCTCAGATGGAGGTAGGAGTGTTGGACACAGCACCCAATCCATAAGTCTCCTTCTAGAGGTTAGATATTAAACATTCCAAAGGTGTCAGGCTCTCCAAACCCCTGTCTGATTCTCTGACACCAAGGAGGAATGGCCTCTTTCTGTGAAAATCTCAACCAACACAGTAATTCCAAGTAACTCTCCTTCTCTCCTCTTTCCTCCCTCAGAGCAACTCCAGACTCCCTCCAGAATATCACTTTTTATCATTAGCCTCTCACAGTAGAGGAGACGTGTCATATTGAACACGTTGAAGACAAGAAGTAACAAAAAACTCATTGTTATGGGTTGAATTGTGTTCCCCTACAAGAGATATTTTGGAGTTCTGACCCCCAGTATCTCAGAATATGAACTTATTTGAAGATAAGATATTTACGGAGGTACAGCCATGTGCCACATAACAATGTTTTGGTCAATGGCAGACCACATATAGGATGATGGTCCCATAAGATTAGTACCATGTAGCCTAGGTGTGTATTAGGCTATACCATCTAGGCTTGTGTAAGTGCACTCTGATGTTTGCATGATGACAAAATTGCCTAATGATGCATTTCTCAGAATGTATCTCTAGCGTTAAGTGACACATGACTGTAATAAAGTTAAAATGAGGTCACTAGAATTAGCTCTAATCCAAAATGACTGGAGTCCTTATAAAAAGGGGAAATTTTGACAGAGACAGACATGCACAAAGAGAAAATGACATGAGGAAATACATGGAGAAAACAGCTATCTACAAGAGGCCTGGAACAGATCCTTCCCTCACGGCCTTCAGAAGGAACCAACCCTGCCAACACCTTGAGCCCAGACTTCCAGCCTCCAGAACCATGAGACAATAAATTTCTGTTATTTAAGCCACTAGGTTGTGGTCTTTGATATGGCAGCCCTAGCAAACAAATGTCTACATGTTTAGAATTTTTATATTATTCTTAAAGCTAATAATTAAAGAAATTATATCTGCTTAGACTTTAAACTTATGATGCTCCTAAGAAACCAGGACTTGATGATGATTTCCATGGTTACTCTCAAAACTCGGGTCGTGGGTTTCCTTCCAGGATCTTAGCCCTAATCTTCTGATGCATTCTGTTATTTGAAAGTCCTCTGGACTCTCAGGGTGATCATCACTCTCGCCTATTTCAGTGACCTGTCTTATTTTAGGTGGAAATTACATCTAAACACAACATTTTATTTGTGACGTTAAAAATGGCAGCTCTCAATAGTCCACTGCAGGCACTTACAGACTCTACTGAGGAATCTGAGAGACAAAAAAAGAATCAGACATCTATAAATGCTAAGTCTAAGGAAGCAGGAGAGCACAGTCTGGAGACGAGAAAGCTGGAGAGAAAACTGGATGCGCTTCCTAGGGACTGAGGTATTAGCTATCCACCATACTACTGAGAATGGAACAAATAATTCCCAAGTAGAGAAACAAGCTGGAAATAGGTTTTCCTCAAACATTGTCACCAAGTGTGTTGTTTCCAGTCCCAGCTCTGACGCTGCTTACTTTGTCAACCCACAGAATTTCAAGGGGCCTCCGTTTCCTTACTTATAAAATAACAGCCACGGACATTAATGTAAGATCTTACTATAAAATTCTACATTTAAAATATAAAAATGAGTTTACAAACACGTAAAGGGCTCTCAAGTACTGACAAAATGTAATGTCACTGAACAAAGCTTTATTGTCTAGTTGCTTTGAAACTTTCAAATGTGAACATTCTAAGATAAGTAAAGGCTTTCTAACTTAGCCTAAATTCAGAAAACATACAGTCTATATCAAATGGCATTTACATTTTATCAACCGCCCTATAGCACAGTAAAGATAATAACCCCATAAATCCTTGCATACTGACATAAAGTTGAGGTATCACTCTAACCTCCTTACTTCCCTCAAAACCACATAATCGCACACTCATTTATACACATACATGCACTCACATACATGCACACTCACATACTATGTCAATATTCTGCCCAATTTTCCAGAGGTGAAACTAGACTGAATACGGCTTCCCTCATGTTATTGCTGTGGAAGCTCAGACACAGAGACACCAGGTGATTGGCTTAAATTCTTTAGCAGAGGATTGTGGAGACAAGAAACAGATCAAAACCCCCCAGTTCCCAGCCCGGAGCTCAACAGTAGACTTTAACATCTCTAGCCGTCATTCTTGGAAGATACATATTCAACAAATATAAAGATGAGGTCACCTTGACTGCACAAAAGAATTTTGCTCTCTTTCTTAAAAATAAATAAATGAATAGGGCGAGAGAAAGGAGCCCTGAGAAGACGTCATCGGCCGGAGCTGTCACGCCGCCTCTCGCACACTGTTTTGTGAAGGCTGCCCTGACGGAGCATCACCGCCTGACAGCTGAAATGCCTCTCGCTGCGCAGGATTGAAAGGAAAAGATAACCGGGCGACTGTACAGTATGTCAACGGCAAGGAAAACTGTATCTCTTTCACCTCCAGAGCCTGAAAGCCCTTTGAATACTTGGGCTAGGAGCTCCTAAGAGGAATCTATTTCCCATGTAATGGTGTGAATTTCCCTCATTGAAACTAAATATTCATGACTTCATGAAAGCGCTAAGCTTCCGTGAGAAAAAAAAGATTCTAAGTCCGTTTTATACATTTTGGACAAGCTAGTATTTGACATCCTCTATATGTTCTGAATAGTATTATAATTTCAAATAAATCTCTACTGACATCATTTCAGTAATGTCATATCCTTAAAAACCATCTGATAGGTGAAGTGCCCTTTTCGTGGATTAACCAAATAGACATATGAGGAAGGATGTAGAAGAGAGAATAGAAAGCAGGCCAAGAGGCGGCTCCCTCTCATGTTCTTTGCTGGGATTCTCCCTCATCTTGTGTCTCTTTTCTTTCTAAGCGTCTCACAAAGTCCGCTGGAACTTCTTTATGGCTTGATGCCTGGGGCATGTCTCAACAGAGTTGCTGCGTAGTAGAAAGAGTTATTCTTGCTCTCTTCCTCCGTGTGGGGAAAATATTAAACAAAGCAGGTAAGATGGGCTGTCTCCTGGACAAATTGAGTCAGGTAAGAAAAGAGGTTGTGGTTTAGGCTGTAACTACAAAGATGATTTTATAAAAGCAAATCGCCTTATAAAACTGTATAAATCTGTCAAAACCTCATTAGGATGTTCTTTGTATGTGGAGAGCCATACTTGTTTCTCTTTGCAACCTCTCCCTCCTCCCCCTCCTCCTCCGCCACCTCACCCCAGGAACTAGCCTGATACTCACTCTAAACATACTGATTTTGTTGAATACGATATAAAAAACACTTCAATGCAAAATTCCATGCTTGGTGTGTAGTTGATGAATATTTAAGTCTTTGATTCTATGAAAATAAAATCAAAATAACGAAGGAAAATTAAATTTTTATTTTTAAAAAGTACAACCTCAAAAATTCAGGAATGGAGGAAGCCATAGAACCTGAAAGAAATTGTTCTTAGCTAATTCAGCTGAACTTTCAGAAATCCCTCAGTAAAATAAGTATGCATTCTTCTAATGCTCTGATGTCCAGTTTTTCTTGGAAAGAAGTGTATTCCAAACTTCTTCTCGGTTTCCAGTAAAACATTCCATGTACTAGAATCTAGTGAATGATGATTGTGAACAAAAGCCAGTCCCTACTTTTTTTTTTTTTTTTTGAGGAAGACTAGCCCTGAGCTAACGTCTGCCAATCCTCCTCTTTTTGCTGAGGAAGACTGACCCTGAGCTAACATCCATGTCCATCTTCCCCTGTATTATATGTGGGATGCAGACCACAGCATGGCTTTTGCTAAGTGGTGCCATGTCCACGCCTGGGGTTTGAACCGGCGAACCCCGGCCAGGAAGCGAATCTGCGCACTTAACCGCTGCGCCCCCCAGCCAGCCCCCAGTCCCTACTTTTAAATTAGACTGTGTATAGTAAGGCAGAGAAATAAGGAAATGAGTAATTACATTGCAGAGCAAGGAGTGCTGATAGGGGATATTTTCTCTAGTCCCCACATATGGAAAGTGAGAGGAAGCTTTTTCCCTCCAGGCTCTAGGTTTGAAACCTGAAGTTTCCACAGAGTGAAAAGAAGGATGGAAAATTGGACGTTCTGCCAAAGTCTGCTCCTGGGAGGCCATGCTCGATACCAGACCAAGGGACCTCCCCTCCGACAATCATACTCCTCTCCACAACAGCAGCTTGCTCTCACATAGGCTGTCCCATACCTCCCAGGTAAATGCTTTCTGCCTTTTCTTCCAGTCTTGCCTTCTTTCGTAATTCTCCCCTCCCCAGTCTTCCAGAGTAGCCAATATTCCCTCCAAAATTCTTTACTCTCTAATCCAGAATTCATCTTGTAAACTTCTCAAATTCTGGAGATGGGTGTTTGAAACTCAAATATCCAAGTTAAGTGCCTGAGTAAAGACTTTGGGAAAGGCAAGATGGCGGTTGTGTAAACAGGAGTAGAAGTGGTGGGGGAGGGGGCAGTCATCCACTGTATGTCACAATTGCCTTTACCCTATGAGAATGAGAATAGCATGTTTATACTGAATCCAGAAGGATAGTTTCCCACAAATAACCCTTATTAGGGCAATGTGATACAACTGCAACCTACTCCATCTCAAATTAGAAAGCTTTCTTTCAGAAATTTAGTACGGAATGGGTGTTCTTCTTAGTATCTTTTTCATAATCTCTAAATTTCCCCCCTGAACTTCTGTTCTGAAGGAGCCAGTTTTGTCTGGGGCAATTATATGTGTGGATTGTTGAAGATTCAGATTTGGGAGTTATTATCTAAATGATAACTAAAGTCAGAGAAGAAGGTAAGGCTACCGTCTTCCTCAACCTGGATGTAGAATGAGAATAAAAGTGCTCTTCAGAGAGAATGTTGAAAAGATCAAGATCTACAGGAGAGGCTTGGAAGAATAAGAGCTTTGCCAGGATGTTGTAGAGAAGTTGAGGTGAAGAAGGACACACAGTTGCTCATTGGACTTAGTAAAAAAAACAGTTTGGGTGGGTTCACTGAAGGTACTGTGTAGAGTAAGGGAGGTAGAAGCCAGATCATGATGACCTGAAGAGGAAATGAACAGTCTTTCATCTCAAGGACTAGGGCAAATTAGATGCCCTCAAGGACCCTCCCTAGTTAAAAAATTATATACTGAATAAAAACAAAACTAAAGTGGAAAAAGCCCACAACTCTTTAAATGCATTGTTGAGCTGACCTGGTATTAAAGAATTTTCATGTCACAAAAATGAAATTAAACTAGGAACCCTAGAAGATAGACAGTCTAGTTTTCATCCTGATGGGTTCTACCAGACTCTGAAATCTCGAGCCCCCATGCTGAGAGGCATATGGGTGGTAGAAGCAGATAGTAAGCCTAGGACCAGTTCATGCATAAAGTATTCTAATAGGAGATTCCCACATAAAGCTGAGAACTCACAGGCTTTACCCTCAGGGAAAGACAAAGGTAAAAGAGAAAGGTAAAGAGCAAGGAAACTTACTCTTTCAAACTTCTTGCTGATTGGAAGGGGAACAATTTTTCTCCTAAGAATCTGGAACTACAAGTGGGCCCTGACATGAGTTTTCATTATGAATTCATAATATGTATGAAGTCCAAAATTTAGAGTGAAACCAAATTAGTAGCATACTCAGGCAACGAGCAGAAGCAAAAGCAAATCCTCTCTGAGGCCTCACAGAATTCACACATGGAACATTCCTAGAACAGGAGTGGCTCATATCTAAAATAATAAACATACAAGGAAACAAGCCACCATGAGCAAGAACCTCCAGAGAAACAGATGCAGTAAAGCATCACAAGATACACCCTGAGGTGCCTCATGGGGCCACAGAGAAGTCATAGCAATGCCATAGGATGACTCAAATTTTCAAAGAAGCAGAACAATACTCAACATCTGTCAGACTTCAAGGGAATTGCTAACCTGGTCACAGTTTCAATATTAGATCATGCTACTTTCCTTCCAGTAATTTTACTATATTCTTGAGAAGCTGCTATGATACAAAAGCAAGTGCGTGTGAACATGAATGTGACACCAGAAAAGAGAGGTCAGTGCCCAATCTTTTTCCAAGGCTTGAGAATGTGTATACAACCCAATGACACACACATCTCATTAGTAAACTGTTGCGATCATCAATTACGGAACAAAATTATTACCTTTTCTTTTAATTGACATGTATTATTTTTCTAACAGTTCATAGGTTGTTAGAACACAAATGCTCATTAAGTTGTTTGAACCTACCTACTGGTAAGTATTTCTTTTGGTCTAGGAACCCTGTAAATTAATCACAGATGTGAATTTGGGTCCCTTGGAAAGTAAATGCCCTTGCAGAGTTGGAAGTATAAGAAGCATCTTGGGGGTAATGCCTGCAAAAGATAAAAAGGAGAGGAACAGGCGTAGGCAGGGCAAGCTTTGAGCTTCTGACGCAGGCCTAGTAACTCCAGTGGAAGGATTGATGAGAGTGAGCCCTTGGTAGCCACACCTTCTCAGGCCCCCTTGGCTGCACTTTTCCACTCATAGTTACTACTGGGCAAGAGAGCACCAAAAGGTCCCCAGGTGGATCACCTGGGTGCCCCACATAGTACGGCTTGCCTCCATTGTAGAAAAGTAACCCTACCCTCTCATACTGTTCACTCAAGGAATATAGAGAAAAGATTTCCCTCCAAACAAGTGGAGGGGGAAAAATGAAAAATAATGAGGAAAAAACTCAAAAAAATCAAAAGATGACAAGAAGGGAGGAGAAGAAAAAAAGAAACACAAAAAAACAGGAAAAAAAACCAACAAAAAGTCTAAAAGAATCTAAATTAAACAGTGACCACATTAAATATAAGTGGACTAAATGTCCAGGTAAAAGAGAAAGATTTGAGTCTGGATTCAAAGCAATATAACAAAACAAATAAAACAAACATCTTTGCTGTTTATAAGACAGATACTTTGAGCAATAGGGTAGAGAAAAATTAAATCTCAAGAAAAGGAAAAAGACATGCTAGGTACATACTAGCCAACAGAAAGCTAGTGTAGTTATAGTAATTTTAGATCAAATATTCTCTAATACAAAAAACTACATTAATAAAGTAACAATCAAAGATTTAATTCACCAGGAAGATATGACAATTCTAAACTAACACATTTTATAAAACAGCCTCAAAAATATATAAAGTATAAGTTGACAGACTTCAAAGAAAAGCAGATTCATCTGCCATCCTTGTGGGAAAATTTAACACACATCTTTCAGCAGATTATAGAACACAGTGGCAAAATAGGACAAATGAACAAAACATAAGGATAGAAAATATTTGAATATTGTAAGTTAAAAATTTCATCTACTACTGGGGGCTGGCCCCGTGGCTGAGTGGTTAAGTTTGCGCGCTTCGCAGCAGGCGGCCCAGTATTTCGTTGGTTCAAATCCTGGGCGCGGACATGGCACTGCTCATCAAACCACGCTGAGGCAGCATCCCACATGCCACAACTAGAAGGACCCACAACGAAGAATATACAACTATGTACCGGGGGGCTTTGGGGAGAAAAAAGAAAAAAATAAAACCTTATAAAAAGAAATTTCATCTACTGGAGTATATAGAAATCACTTTCATCAATTGAAGACAACTCATTCTTAAGAAGCATGCATAGAACAATTATGAAAATTGCTGAAATGCTCGCCTAGAAAGCTAGCCTCAAAAATGTAGCAGGACTGCATCACACAGAGCACATGGCCTGATCTGACCTCAGCATGCTGAAGTTAGAAATCAAAGAAGATAATTAGAAATACCCCACATATTGGAAATTACAAACCAAATTCTAAACAACCTCATGGGTCAAAGAATAAATCATAAGAGAAATTAGAAAATTAAAAAAGAATAATAGCAGAACAATAGTTAATAAATCTATGGGCTGTACCTAAGGCTAAATTCTCAAGAGAAAGTGTTAAACTCGAATACTTATGACAGAAAGCCTCAAATTTAATGAATGAATTATCCAACCTAGAAATTAGCTAAGGAGAAACAGGATAAAATCAATAAAAGTAGAAAGAAGGAAAAAATAAAGAGGAGTTCTTTTTCTAGAAAAATAAAGCGTCAGAAAACTACATCAAGGAGAAGCAGAAAGCCTGCATACTTACAACACAATTATGAAAATGTACTCAGTGAATAAAATTCTTCTCCTATCTTTCTCCATAAAATACAAAATTCAGGACTTGATATCATTACAGTGAAATCTATCAAACATTCATGTAATACCTCTAGAATACAGGAAAAAGGAGAAACATTCAGTATAAGCTTGATATCAAAATTGAAAAAGGGCAATACAAAAAAATACAGATCAATTTCATATGTGCATATTGATGTAAAAATCATTAAAAATTAGCAAATGGAATTCAATATTATATGTTTTAAAAAATAAGAAAATTCTTCAAGAAAAATGAAGAAAGCAATTTTCCACAAAAGCAAAGTGGATTTAATATTAGAAAATTGATACACGTAACTCAGTGCATTCGAGATTAAATAGTAAAAATCATATCCTTTTCTCAATAAATTCAGAGAAAAACATTAGATTACATTCAATTTCCAATTATGTTTTAAAATAGAACAAACAGCAGCAAATTATGACTTTGAGGAATTTCCTTAACATAATTTAAAAAACAACTTCTCATGGGTCTCTCACATTTCTGCGCATCTTGTGCCAGAGGCATTAGCTGCCTTTGTTTTGGACTATCTTTTCAAGGATGCTTGTATTGCAAACAACCTTGAAATATCGTGACTCCTTCCAAAGAGCAGATTTGTTTACCACTTAGTGTAATAAAGATAATGTCTAGACCAAAATGATGGTGTAAGGGACTCCAGCCTTCGTTCACCTGCAAAGATCTGCAATTAGACAGCTATCTACAACCAAAAAGAGCTTTGGGGCAGATCTGGAGTACGTTTTAAAAACTTTAGTAACACAGTGGAACAAAAAACCTGAGAATAACAACACAAAAAGGGGAACAGACCCAGCTTGGTTTGTCTGCACCATCAATCTCCCAGGCTGGCATTGCTCAGCACCAAGAGGGAAATCCGCACCTACAAAGAGTTCCTCACACTGGGAAAGTGAGACTGGACTGAGTGACCAGTTCCCCCAGCCTTTCTGGGCAACACACGAAGGACTGCTTTAGTTTCACCCCATCTAGCCACCAGCAAAGCTGAGATGTATCTATGCAGCTGGAGCAGCCACAGTTCCCAGGGACTTGCTCTGCATATAACTCCCTGCAGTTTTTGCCACAGAAGAAACCAAGATCTAGCCTAGCTGCCAGGGACCCTCCACAGACTTTACAGGTTTTCACTCCACAGGTATTTGCACTCTCAGACACCAATCTCCTAAGTACCTCCTGGGTCCCTCCTTCCCAGCGGCCCCTGCAGGAGCCAGTACTCAACCATCAGCCAACCCAGGCTTCTGTGGCTCTGCAAGTGAATGACACCAGCCTACAGCTGTCCCCCACCATTGTGAGCACATTTGGGGCAAGCTCCTCCAACTGTGCATTTGCACACTGACAGCCTGACACCCATTACAAGCCTACACTGCCATGCACCTGTGGGGAGAATGTGCAGCCATAGAAGCTCATGCTCACAGCCATGGATCTGGGCCTGCCCCCTGTCACTGGTTGGCACCACAGGGCTCACCGGCAGCTAGCCCTGCCAGCTGTGGACCTTCATGCCGTTGGCCTGACTCCCGACACCAGCCTCCATTGCTGCACATCCATGGTGAAACCCAGCGTCCACAGTAGTGCATGCCGACAGCCAGGGTCCCCCAACTGCCAGAGTGCCCACAGCTGGCCCCAGCATTGCTGTTGAGCATGGGCCACACCACTACACATGTATCTGCAATCAGGCTCTGACACTACATAGGCACCTGCAGCTGGCCCCCACATCTGAGTGTGTGCACACCACTGGCTCAGCCACCACCACTGCCTACCCTAGTCACTAACCACTGAGGACCCAAATAGCCCTTGCAGCCACTGCAGATCCTCCACCGAACTAACCAAGGATGCACAATTATCCATGTTGTAGATCCCAGCAGCCTAAGCTGAAGAGACATCATGCCCCCCCAGACTTAGACTCACCGCATGCCCCTGCACTTGGCACCCTGCACCAGTAGATCCAAAATCACAGCACTTTCCAGCATGTCCCTACTTGCAGGTATAGGATTTTCTTTGTTGGAGCCAATCCAAAGTTCACGAGATGTGACTACTTCTTCAAATGTGCAGACAGCTATGTAAGGCTACAGGGGTCACAAAAAATCAGGGAAACATGACACTGCAAAAGGAATACAGTAAATTTCCAGTAACTGACCTCAAAGAAATGGAAATGCATGAATTGTCTGACAAAGAGTTCAAAGTAATTGGTCTAAATATTCTCAGAGAGCTATAAGAGAACAGAGATAAATAATTTAATGAAATCAGGCAAATAATATAAGAAAAAGCTAATAAATTCAACGCAGAGATAGAAAACATGAAATAGAGCTGAACAGAATTTTTGGAGTTGAAGAATACAATGACTGAACTGTAGAGTTCAATACGGAGCTTCCACAGCAGACGTGACCAAGCAGGAGAAAAGATCCATCAGCTTGAAAATAGATCAATTGAAACCATCCAATCAGAGAAGCAAAAAGGAAAAGAATGTAAAGGAATGAAGAAAGCCCATGGGGCATCAAGAGAAACAATGTATGCATCATTGGAGTCCCAAAAGTAGAAGGGAGAGAAAAAAGGGTAGAGAACTTATTTAAAGGAATGATGTCTGAGAACTTCCCAAACCTGGGGATATTCATGTTCACAAAGCTAATAGGTCACCCCCAAATCTCTATCCAAAACAATTTTCTGTGAGACACATTATAATAAAATTCTCTAAAATCAAAGACATGGAGAGAATTTTAAAAGCAGTAGGAGAAAAAACCATTTTCTCATGCAAGGGATCTCACAAACCTATCAGTGGGTTTCTTAGTAGAAACCCTATAGACCAGGAAAAAATGGGATAATATATTCAAAGTACTGAAGAAAAGAAACTGCCAATGCATAAAATTTTACCAGCCAAGTTGTCCTTCAGAAATGTCCTTCAGAGATAAAGATTTTGGAACTAACAAAAGCTGATGGGGTTCATTAACAGTAGACTTGCCTTACAAGGAATGCTTAAAGGAGTTCTTTAGGCTGAAATGAAAGGACACTAATTAGTAACATGAAAACATATAAAAATATAAAACACACCAGTAAAGGTAAGTATATGGCCAAATTCAGAATATTCTAATACTTCAAGGTGGTAGTGTGTTAATCACCTGACTCTAGTAAAAAGCTTAAAGGACAAAAGTATTAAAAATAGCTATAGCTAAAATAACTTGTTAATGGGTACACACTATAAAAAGATATAAATTGTGACATCCAAAACATTAAATGTCAGGGGACGGGGGAGTAAAAGAGTAGAGTTTTTGTATGCAGTTGAAGTTATCATCTTTGTGGGGTTTTTTTTTTTGGTGAGGAAGATTTGTCCTGAGCTAGCTAATATCCATTGTCAATCTTCCTCTTTTCTTTTTGTTTTTGCTTGAGGAAGATTAGCCCTGTGCTAACATCTGTGCCAATCTTCTTCCACTTTGTATGTGGGATGCCTCCACCAGATAACTGATGAGTGGAGTAGGTCTGCACCCAGGATCCAAACCCACAAACTCAGGCCACCAAAGCAGAGTGCGTGGGACTATAACCATTCAGCCATGGGACCTGCCCCCGAAGTTGTTATCTTCTTAAAATAGTTGTTATATCTACAAGATGTTTCAAGGAAGCCTCTGGATAATCACAAAATAAAAATCTATAGTAGATGCACACAAGATAAAGAGAAGGAAATGACAGTATATCCATAAAGAAAATCATCAAGTCACAAAGAAAGACAGCAAGAGAGGAAGAAAGGAAAAAAGGAATTATTAAAAAGCCAGAAAATAATGAATAAGATGGCAATAGTAGTAGTTCTTACCTATCAATAATTATTTTAAATGTAAATGGATTAAATTCTCCAAGAAAAAGGCATAAAAAGGCTGAGTGGATAAAAACCAAGACCAACTATATGCTGCCAACAAGAGATTCACTTCAGGACACCCATATGTTCAAAATGAGATGATGGAAAAAGACATCCCATGCAAACGGAAATGGAAAGAGAACAGGAGTAGCCATACTTACATCAGACAAAGTAGATTTTAAGTCAAAAACTGTAATAAGAGACAAAGAATATCATTATATAGTTATAAAGGAGTTAACTCATCAAGAAGATATAACAATAGTAAATATATATTCACCCAACATCAGAGCACTTAAGTATATTAAGCAAATTGTAACAGATATGAAGGGAATAATAGAAAATACGATATTAGTAGGGGAATTCAATATCCCACTTTCAATAATGGACAGGTGATCCAGACAGAAAATCAATAATGAAACATTGGATTTAAACTGTACTTTAGACAAAATGCTCCTAACAGATAGAGAGAACATTCCATCCAACAACAGCACAATCACCATCCTTCTCAAGCGCACATTGAAGATTCTCCAAGGTATATCATATTTTAGTCACAAAACAAGGCTTAGCAAATTTGAAAATATTGAAATAATACCAAGATTTTTTCTGACCACAATGGTATGAAACTAGAAATCAATAACAGGAGGGAAAGTAGAAAATTTACAAATATGCAGAAACTAAACAACACACTTCTGAAAAATCAAAGGGTCAAAGATCAAAAGAGAAATTAAAAAAATATTGAAACAAATGAAAATGTAAACACACTATACCAAAATGATGGGATGCAGCAGAAGAGGTGCTAAGAGGGAATTACATAGTGATATATGCCTACATTTAAAAAAAGAAGAAAATCTCACATACACAACCTGACTTTACAGCTCAAGAAAATAGAAAAACAAGAACAAACTAAGCCCAACATTAGCAGAAGGGAGGAGATAACAAAGATGACACCTGAAACAGATGCAATAGAGAATAGAAAAAATAGAAAAGATCTACAAAACTATCTTGAAGAGATATCTGCTCTCTCATGTTCATTGCAGCATTATTCACAATAGCCACGACATGGAAACAACCTAAGCGTCCATCAAGAGATGAATGGATAAAGATGTGGTATATAAATCTACAATGGAATATGATTCAGCTATAAAAAAGAAGACAATTCTGACATTTGATTCAACACGGACGGACCTTGAGGGCATTCTGCTTAGTGAGACAAGCCAGTCAGAGAAAGACAAATATTGTACAATGTCACTTACAAGTGGAATCTAAAAACATCAAGCTCACAAGGAGTTGAATGGTGATTTCCAGGAGCTGAGGGCAAGGGGAAACAGGAAGATATCAGTGAAAGGGTACAATCATCCAGGTATAAGATAAATAAGTGCTGAGGATCTAATGTACAGCATGGTTACTATAAATAACAATATTATAATTCATACTTGAAAGTTGTTATAAGAGTAGTTTTAATGTTCTTACCATTACAACAACAAAATGCTAATTATGTGAGATGAAGAATGTAACCTTATTATGATAAATATTTCAGGCATATATATGCATATCAAATCATCACATTGTAACTTCAACTTACACAATGTTATATGTGAATTATATCTCAAGTAAAACTGGGAGAAAAAAAGAAAGATATGTAGAAAGTGATTGTACAGGTATGCACTGTTCATTTTCAATATCCTGACAAAGACATAGCTAAGCAGACCTGAAAGAAGTGAGGAAGTAAACCATGTAGCTATCTGAGGTAAGAACTTTCCAAGCAGACTTAAAATTAAGTGTAAAGAAGAGCCTGGACTGGAGAGAGGCAAATGAGGTGCCTGGGTTGCAAAATTTAAGGAAGCCCACACTCTCAGTTCCTGCAAATACAGTTGATCCAGGAAAGGCCCTGAAGCAAACTGCACCAGGCAAGTTTCAGGAAGAGTAAGGTCCTTGGTGTGCCTGGAGCAGTGGGACGGGTGTGGAGAGCAGCCAGCGGAGGTCAGAGGTGTAGCCGGCCACTGCAAGCCCTCCTAGGCATTGTGAGGAGGCTGGCTTTCATCTGAGTAAGAGGAGGAGTCATTGTAAGACTTTGAGCTGAGGAGTACTCTAATACAACTTAAAGGAGAAAAAGAGACGAATAAAGATAAAAAAGAATGAGAGAAAACTGCCATTGTTTGAAGATGATATAATTAACATAGAAAATCTAACAAAATCAACAGAAAATATTGGAAAACTCAAGAGAGGAGCATAGTTGTTGGATTCAAGATCGACTTATGAAACCAATAGTGCTCCTCTATGAAAGAAATACTGATGAGAAAATATTACAGAAATGAATATGTGATTTATAAGAGCAAATTAAAAAATCTGTACATTGTCTAGGCACTAGCCAAACAAAAATGCCCATGGTCTTTATGGATAATATTTGAAAGCTTTATTATAGGCATAAGGAAAGACTGGAATAAATTCAGATATGTCTTATGTTTAGGATTTAATATTTAAATGTATCAGTTGTATTCAAAGAAATCAATAGGTTTAATACAAAAAAAAAAACAGCTATCATCTCCCTTTGGGGCAAAGTTCAGATAGGATCTTTGTCTATTATAAAAGAATTGAGCTCCTGAAGCTTGGGGTTCCTCTCCTGTAACACAGCTCGCATATGTGCAGACATCACACAGCTTGTGGTCCCCTTCCTATCATTCTGTGGGAATTGGCGCTTGGAGAACCTGCAGAAAAATGGCAACATTCTAGCCAGTTCTATTGCTGCAACAAATAAGATACCCTTTGTCTCTGACTCAGTAGTCTAATGTCTATTTTGAACCTCTGTAACTATGACAATCTAATTTGTTGTCTTGCAAGTAAGTTATCCATATGGGAGAAAATGAAATTGCATTCCTACCTTAAAACTCATCAAAATCGATTCCAGGTTGATTAAAGCCTTAAATGCAAAAGCCAAATAAGTAAAACTTTAAGCAGACAATATAGGAGCATCTTTATGACCTCAAGGTAAAAAAGATTTTCTCATAAAAAGTGTGAACAGTAATAAAATTGGTAAATTTAAATCCTTTAATATTGAGAACTTTTTTTGTAGAAAGGCCTTAATGAGACTGAAAAGATAATCCATAAACTAGGAGCAGATATTGCTAATACGGATAACCGACAAAGGATTCGTATCAAAAGAAGTAAAGAATTCCTAAAATTACCAATAAGATAAAAAGAAACAAGTCAATTTAAAAAAGGGACTAATACTACTTAAAGAAGATTTCATAAAAGATATATGAAAATCTCAGAAACATATGAAGATATTCAATCTTATTTGGAATCATGGAAATGCAAATTATATCTATATTGAGATACCTTTTTCCACCCATTGAATTGTCAGATATTTGCTTAAGAATCAGTTTATATCAAACCTTGATTAGGATGTGGAACGTCAGAAACTTTTCTCTACTTCTCTCTAATAGTAGAAGGATAAATTGGTACATTTTTTTGAAAACATTTGCTACCATTTAAAACTTGAGTATGTGCATAACTTTCAATCCAGCAAACCTGATCCTAAGTATATAGGCTAGAGAAACTATGTACGATGGAACCAGGAAGCATTTAAAAGAATATACATAGCAATAATGTTCATATTAGAAAACACTAGAACCAATCCAAATAACTTTAAGTAATAACAATGGGCCTGGTGGTCTAGTGGTTAAGATTCAGAGCTTTTACCACCATGGCCCAGGCTCGTTTCCCAGTCAGGGAAGCACACCACCCATCTGTTGGTTGTCACACTGTAGTGGTTGCATGTTGCTGTGGTGCTAAAAGCCATGTCACCGGTATTTCAAATACCAGCAGGGTTACGCAGGCTCACCCATGGCGGACAGATTTCAGTGGAGCTTCCAGACTAGACAGACGAGGAAGAAGGAACTGGACACCCGCTTATGAAAAAATTGGACATGAAAACCCTGTGAATAGCAGCAGAGCATTGCCTGATAAGCGCTGGAAGGTGAGAGCATGGTGCACAAAGACCTGGCAGGGCTCTGCTCTGCTGTACTCGGGGTCACTAGGAGTCACAATTGACTCAGTGGCACTAACAACCAAATAACAATGGACAAGTAAACAGTATCATATTCACACAATGAAATACAGCAGTAAAAATCAATAAACTTCTCCCCATGCGTTAACATGAATGGATCTCAAAACTATCAGGTTGAAAAAAGGGAATACAATACAGTATGGTTTCATTGATAGAAAGTTCTAAACAGTTGAAAATAAATAAGGTAGCGTTTGAGGATACACATATATGAATTAACTAGAATGAAAAAGCAAACAAAGGATTAACACAAAATCAGTATAATATCGTGATTATCTCTATGAGGAAGAGGAAGCTACTCTTGATGAGGTCACAGAGGGAACATATAAGGACAGATAATGCTTTGTTTCCTAATCTTGGTTGTGGCCACAAAGGTATTAATTTTATTATTATTCTTTTAAAAGATAAATAATGTAAACAATTTATAGGTATAATATATTTTCCAGTAAATATTTAAAGGCATTTTAAATCTAAATACAACAGTGTGACAGTTCCTTCAACATACGCAATATAATGTATGGCAAGTCTAATATGTCTTTGGAGTCAGCAGAGATCAATTATTCTTTGCAAAGCTTGAATATCTCTTCCTTAAGTGACTTCCCACTGCACTGCAGCCTTTTTCTCTCCTTGCTTCCAAAATTGCCCTCCATGGCACATTGAAATTGCCTTTGATCTGTTATTTTTTGGCAAAATAGTGAAACTATGAGATACGTATTCATTTGCTGGCAAAACGTAAAAGAGAACTACCAACTCTAGTGCTCTTGGCTTTTAAGGGTGTGCATTTCTCTGTATCAATATTTTATTGTGAGTTAGCCATATAAAAGCTTTGTGATGAACCTGGCAGGTGATCCTGGTGAGTATCTGGGCAGATGGCAGGGAAATGCCACACTCAACATGGCGTCAGATTATGATACCTCTGGGACACAGGCAAGTACTTGTCCAGCAGAGTTCAACTCTGTCTCCCCATCAAAACTTCTACTCACATCATTTCCGTCTGTCATTTCTCTTTGGCCTGAGATATCTATCGATTCTTTCATCTGTGCATTCATAGAAAATCTAAAACCAAGGGGTTAAAAGATTGCTGAAGTACCTGTCAGAGAAAGAAGTAAGGAAAAAGACACTGGATTACTCAAATGAATTAGAAATTTTGATTACTACTGCTCGAGGCCAGCAATATTTGCAGTGTTTCAGGCCCAGGGGTGCCAGGCCGACTGTGGAAAAGACAAAATTAATTAATCTTTTCTGAGATTAATTAGAAAATTAAATGGAAGTATAATGAAAACCATCATGGTTTAGCTGACTGGATTTACAACTGTGTGCCACTAAATTTCAGAATTGTTCTAAATTTCTATGTATTATTTGAATAAAAATGTAGTGAGATTGGCTGTAATCAATTTTTTTTCAACTCTAGCACCTATTTCCAAGCAGTTACCAGGAATTTCACAGTGCGTAGAGTCATCTGACAGCCCTCTTTTGAAATAACATTCCTCAAATTACCTCATGTGGTATAATTAAAATACTTCAAATTTTTGGTGGAAGTTTGGAAGGCTGCCACAGATTATTTTATTGGCCTCCCTACTAGATGGTCCCTCTGGATTTCAAGGGCATTTTTCTAGCTGAAACATTTTTTGCCCCCAAAGCCCGACTACATAGTTGTGTAATCTAGTTGTAAGTCATTCTACTCCTTGTATGTGGGATGCCACCACAGCATGGCTTGATGAGCAGTGAGTAGGTCCGTGCCTAGGATCTGAACTGGTGGACCCTGGGCTACTGAAGCGGAATGCACAAACTTCACTACTCAGCCACAGGGCTGGCCCCTAGCTGAACATTTTTGATCAATGCATGACATCTTCCATCAACCAGAGGAGGTGTGGGGAAAAATAAAGGCAATAAAAGCCAGTGGGAATGCAGGAAGAACCAGCTCAGCCTAACTTCAAACTGCTGCATAGAAGTTATGACAAATGTTTTCGCCTTCTTTGACCCTGAGTCTTGTCTTCTATAACATGGGTAAATTTTAAATATTTTCCACATGTCCATATTGAGCCATCAGGTAATTGAAATGAAATAGAAATTAGCCAGTTATCAAATGACACAATCCCATCAGTGGACATCTTTCTATACCTCAATATGGCTGACATTTAAGGGTATTCAATAATTAAAAATTATTTTTTAAGTGCATACAAGTCCAAGTAAATGCAATTGTCTTTCATTAGACTTTAGATGTATTTTACATCTCTCATGATCAGTACTACAGGTCTTGTTCAAACCTTACCTCTGCTCACTTTCCAAATCCAGCTTCTCTGAGGTTGTTTATGCTGCTCTCTCTCTCTCTATTGCTTGTACCTCTAGATGCCATGTGAGAGAATGTACATCGGGATAATCAGGAGAGCAACCAAACTCATCAGCCTGATATCAGCTAGGCAATCACCAGACCCAGCAAGATACAATAGATATTTGATTTTGGAATGTATTATGTTTCAGAATCCTGTGATTAGTGAGACGGCAGGAAATTTCACCCATTTTCATACCTACCTTTCCTTTTTCTAATTTTTGCAAGGGAATAGTTTGGCAGTGGTTTTTTGTTTTTTTAAAAAAGCACATCTGGTACAATATCAACAATGGTCACCATGAGAAATGTGCTTAAGTTTTGAGATGATTAATATTATGCAATTTAAAGAAAAATTCATCCTGTCACATTTTTAATGTCATTTATAAAGATTGTCCTTTTATCTTTCTTCAATTACTAAGACTTCCTTATTTAAGGACTGAGATTATAAATAAAAACTAAAACCTGTGTCCTTTTAAATAGAATAAAATTATTTCCCATGACATATTATTAAAACTTTTGGTATTTAGATTAGCATCTCCCAAGGAGTCCTCAGGGGAGCTGCATTTGATAAGATGCTCCTCAAATGAAGTTGTCAATGATGAAATAAATTTGGGAAATTCTACTTTCTCCTCAATTTACTTAGCACGTGAGAAATGTAAGTCCCTGAAAATTCTTACAAGAAGGAAACTGGTTTAAATTTATCTATACACAAATTTTTAATTTAATGTCTATTTAGCTTTTTAGATATGATTCAAACTTTATGTTTCCCAAAACAGGAATTGGACTAATGTTTTAAGATCCCTATCAGAGGCCCAGAGGCCCATAATAAGTAGTATTTGGTGATATTGTGGTTGAATAAGTCCACTTAACCTAGGTTAGTAAAAACAGAATTTTAATGGCAAGACACCTGTGGAAATATGATGACATCCAATACCACACATCATAGATCACATCAAATTGAGATATAATCCCAGAACGTATGATTGCTCGAATGAATCAAATTTCTAGTCTTTAGAGTTCTTTTAGTAATTTGTATGTTTAGTCCCCCAAACAAATCTCACACGGTTCCTGGGCTAATTCATTATTGCTCTCATCACACTTAGAAGCACGCAGTTAGCTCTGCAGTGATTGATCGGCATACCGTGGAGGTGCCAACATCATCTGGGGACTCTCCTATTTCCATGGTCCTGGCCTTCATGCTCTTCATTAGCTCTGCAGGTGATTCACCATGTTTGAGAAGCACCCTATTACTGAAATAGGAGTTATTCTCATTTTGTGGACAGTTGGCAGGATGATAACATTGTAGAGATGAAACTCTCAGTATACACTCTAGAGGGCATGGGTTTTGCTCTGGAGTTACTGACATAACAGGAACTTGGTTTCACTTGTAAAACTGCCCCGCTACCTCTTTGATAAATGACACAATTTACAGATGATTTGTTGTTTTGTTTCAGTCACTTTCAGAATAATCAGGTGCTCACCTCGTCTGTACTGAATCTAAAGTGCAGTTCAGAGAAACGATAACAGAAGTGGAGGTAAGGAAGGCAGGCTCCAGGCTAGATTCCAGGATAGATTCCAGGGCAGAAGAGAAGGGAAGCAACCTAAGAAGACCAGGCTGTGCTAGCTCCATGACGTGGTGGGAGAAAGAGGAAAACATTCAGCATCTCTGGTGCCTGAGCAGGGCTGTGGGGGGTGGGGCTTAACAACCCATTTCAGTCACACTAGCGTGAAGTAAAAGCAGATAAACTGAAATTTTGATGGAATAAAGGGAGAATCAGATTCATCTGTTGTCACTGTCCTGTAAATCTAGTTTAGTTTAGTTTAGTCTTAATCTGAAACACGTTCTTGACTTCCTTACATGCCCACTGCCCAAGGAGGAGAAAGCTTTCACATCTGTGTTTCTCTAAGAGGCAGGCCCCAACTTCCTAGAGTGACCGAATCCATTACAAATGCTTCATTCTGGTTTAGAAGGAAGGAAAGCATCCTGGTTAGCATAAAAGCCTCTTCAATAGGAAGCCTTCCAAGAGCTTTGCTGAGAAATTGCTGCCCACAAGCGCGTACACGCAAAAATACAAAAATTCTTGAAACCAATCCTCCTTGCTTTAAAATAAGATATAACAACAGTAACAACCAAAAGGGGTTTCATTCTGCTTTCAAGTCATAACGTGCTCTTGAAATTACAGGTCAGTTATATGCATTTGAGGGTTTTGTTTTTTTTCTTCCCATCCTCACCTCCCTGCTCCCTGGCTCTCCCTAGCACGACTTTTATTTCATTATTGTTCAGGTAGCACTATGGATAAAGACCTCAGGAAAAAACACCAGTGCCCAAGACACCTTGATGGCCTTTTCACTGTGTAATTATACTCACTCTTGATAACACCAAAGGCATGCCTTATTGACGGTGGCACAGAGGCCTTCTTTTTCATAGCAAGATGGATTGTTTCTGCGGGCGTTGATGGTCTTCAAATTATCTGAGCGCAGAAAAGAGAGCAGAGTGAATTTTATTTTAACTCATTTTATTTCTGAATTTATTTCCCAGTAGCTAGGAGGTGGTGACTGCCCCAGCAGTCAAGTCAATTGTTATCTGTGGGACTTGATTATGTTTGGACCCAGTCGCTCATTTTGAGCAAGACACAGTTAATGAGGAGAGAAATGAAAAGTGCATCGAGTCACAGTGTGTTTGTGGTAATTTGTGACACATTTACTCCATTCAGTTCTTTGTTTATTCCTCCCCTCTCCTTGCAGGTTCTGTAGAAAAAGGAGCAGATAAGCGAATTCACTGGCAGACAGTTAAGGGTGTTGAAGGTAATGAATCTCTCTCTCTATCTTAGTCTCCATTGTTGGCAGTAATTGGGGCACTGCTCAACTCAACAGCAAAATGCCAGGAAAGCTCATCGCAACGAAACATCTTTTTTTCCTATTCTTTCACAACATATTTTTCATTGACATTGCTAGTCTTTATTTTCACTGTCTTTTTTTTTTTTTTGGTGTGTTCTTTGCCACTTTTCTAAATAATAGTCCATTAAACAGTTCACAGTGTGTGTTCTGTAGAAATGTGAAAAAGTGATTGGATGATACTAATTAAGGAGAGATTTTGTTTCCACTTACTGCAGATCAATGGTGGGTTACATTCAAGCTGCATTTTGCGATGAGTTTAACACAAAAGAACAGCTGTGCTAAATACATATTTCAAGACATACAGGTAGGTCAAATAAACATTCCTTGCTTTGAAAAGTCTCTATGTTATCACTATAAATTCTACTGCAGAACTGTGGGGAGACACCAAGACTAATTATTCACTACTGTCATTATTAGTTTTAGTAGAAACTGTTAAGGATGAAATTGGGATCTGCTCATTTACTTCTAGTTCTTACTTTCATCTGAGTCCTTCAGTGTATTGGTCTTACTGTGATATTTTCCCAGTTGATTTTCAACAAAATTTCCAATTGAATTAGATTTTCTTTTTTTTCTGATAATTTTGAATTGAGAAGGAGAAATATCAACGTATTTTTGAGACTTAGCCATAGCTGTCCCTGTGATTATCTTTATCTGCTACGTTGTAGGATTGACTTGTTCCTCAGGAACATGATTTTCCTTCATATAAGTTTGAGGTAATATCATCCAGTTCTGTGAATGACAATCAACATCCATTAAAGAATATCATAAACTCTGAGGGACACAAATACTTGGATTAATAGAATTATAGTGCAGAGGAAATAGCTAGCTCTGCTACATAATTTTAGCCTGCAGTAGCTTCATTTCAAACTGTAAGCATGCGACCTATATTTATGCACATTTCCTTCAGTAAATGTTAATTTTTATAGCAGTAGTATTCTTTGTGCTATTTTTTTTATATTTAGATATATGTAATAGATGTCTTATAGCAACATTCTGCTTTACCTACAGTGTCCATTGCAGTATGGATCTGCACCGTCATAGATATTCTCACAGATGCTATTTTGCTATAATATTAATTTTTGTCAAGCATTTATTCCTGCTTGGGTTTGGGCATTAAGGTTTGGGTTTTCTAACTGAATGAGATGGTTAAAAGGCTTACAAGGGAGGAGCACGCCAAGATGTCTTTCCTGATTCCACGGCTGACTTGCTGCGTGACTCAGGGCCAGTGGCCCCGCACTTCTGCCTAGTCATTTTTAAAACCCTCCTTAATGGTAACGAGAGCTGCATGGGAGAAACAGTATGCAACTGACTTCAGAAGGATCACATCTCTTGAGGGAGATGTGAGTCAGGGAGTAAAGATAGGGAATCAGGCTGTGAAAGAGCAAATTTCTTTCAACATGGGACCAAAAGTTCAGGAGGCTATGGTTGGTCATGGAGCTCAGCTTTTCAGGGCAGCCCATGAATTCATATTGACTCTGGATAAAGTAAATAGTCTTTTGCATCCTTTTGCATTCTAGGACAATAAGATGAGATAGAAATGAAATTCCCTAGTATAATGTGAATGACATTGAATTCATGTAGATATATCTATCTGTATTTTTTATGTATATTTTTCCCACATCTATTTTGATGTTTTCCTTTACCTCCCAGGCATGTGAACTCTGCATCTCAGTTGCCTTGTCTATAAAATTGGGATGATACTCTCCTAACATCAAACTCCTCATGAAGGCTAAAAGAACCCCAAAAATAGTGTGTGGGGAAGACCTTTGTAAAATATCCATCATTGTTGTTAAATTAACTTTGCCAGTTTGTCATGGCATAGCTATGGTGGAAATTGGCACTGGTTATACATAGGATACTGGAATTGGTTTTAATAATTTTTTTCAATAAATGTGTATTGAGCACTTGCTATAAGTCAGGCAACATTTTTGGCTCTTGAGATATAGCAAATAAACAAAGTAAAGAAAATGTCCTGCGCTCATGGAATTTATGTTTTAACACATGTCCCTACTCTAATGATCACCTTACTCTTTCAAGTGGCAGAAAGTGTTCTCCTTTTAGTGTATGTGTATGTGGGCATATGTGTGTGTGTGTGTGTGTGTGTGTGTGTGTTGCTACTTAAAAAGGGAACTGGCACAGGGAAAAGTCTTCCTTTATTAAACCCTAACTCTGACTTGAGTGAGTACTAATAAGTGAAGTGAATATGAAGACATGTCAGAAACTCTGAAGTCCGGAATGAACACCTGATTCTGTGAAGCATCATCATGTGAGGTGCCATCATAAATTCTACATTCCTTGGTCTTGTCTGACCTCCTCCCCTGAAGTGTACATGAGGGTGGGTGTGCTCTCTTACGCACTGGAATATGAGACTCGAGCATCTCCTACCTGCAGCTCAGGAACATGACTCTAGAGATTGATAGAAAATTGTCCACCAGAAATGGCTAGGAGTCTCTCAGATGAGGGGGAAAGGCTGAGAAGGGAGTGTGGGGACATGAGGATCCAGGAGCCCTGGAGAAAAGACAGTAGGTCTTCACAGATAACAGAGATACTGATCGTTACCTGGGCGAGGCTTTACCTCTGGTTGGCTGAGCACTAATTGGATAAAGGTTTGGGCCCAACAAATGATTAACAATTTACACAAGAGAGCTGAGAATTGTCATCATCAAAAAAGCCACAAATGTCAAATGAAAAAATCTAGGATTGAGCAACAATTCTAATTTTTGCTATTTGAACCACTGGAGTAGATTACTTAAAACTCTGAGTGTCATTATCCTGATCTTTACAAAAGGGGTAGAAATCTCAAATGCATAAGATAGCTATCACTATAGGCTGAATGCTGGGTCCCCTGCAAATCCATATGTTGAAATCTTAACTCCCAATGTGATGGTATTTGGAGGTGGGGCCTTTGGGAGGTGATTATGTCGTAAGGGGGGAACCTTCACAAATGAGTTAGTGCCTTTACAGAGACAATCCCAGAGAGCTCCGTCACCCCTTCCACCACGTGTGGACCAGACACTGACTTGGCTGGCACCTTGATTTTGGACTTCCCAGCCTCCCAAACTGTGAAAGATAAATTTGTTGTTTATAAGCTACCTATTCTGTGATATTTTTGTTATAGCAGCCTGAAAAGAGTTAAAATAATTATAAAGAATAAAATATGCATGGGACCACTTTATAAACTACAACGCAGTTGTAAGTTGTAGTTCACACGTGGTCTCATTAGTGCATGTTTTGGTGACAGTTGAGACGTAGATATGAGACGACAATCATTCATTACGCAGATTTGTGCCAGAGCTGCAGATATTTGGGAGGAAAGAAAAATCAGCATTTATGAGAGTGTCCCAATGTGTTTGAATACTCATTTTTTTCCTAAAAATGAATGAGTATCTTCTCTCCCCATCCCAAGTATTGTTTCAAAGGCTTACTCCTGGTCAATTGAGGATAAGTTTTCTAGAATGAACCCATTAGCTGCGTAATCATCTCAATAAACTGCTTACTCTTCTAAATGATAATAAAAGCATGAAAAATACATGTTCAGGGCCAATGAATATTTGTAAATGTTTATTTCAAGTACGTATGAGGGTGATAATTAAATACCTTATACCATGGTTTGTATAAGGCAGAATGTGTACAATAGTTTTGCTCAAATTCCTCATGCAGCCACATTATAACCTGTTCACATCGGCCCTACAGTATTAGCTTCTAATGATGTTTTTCTTACTCCTATTTCTACACTATCAGCAGACACTCAGGAAGGCACCACAATGGCAAAATTGAGTAAGACCTTTTCTTGCCCTTAAGATGTTCCCCAGACAATAAGATACTGAAGGGCAGGAATTGTAACTTGTAACATAGTTTATACCTCAGTTCCTGGCACAATTCTTAGCATGTGATAGGTGTCAAAAATCTCTGTTGAATGAATGAACTTGGAGGGTAGATGTGCATTTTTAAAAAATAATAGGAATTGACACAAATATTAAATAGTTACAATGAACTTTCAAAGTATTCTAAGACTTACATTTATCATCTGCATGTATCCATATAGTATCTCTTATTTTAAAATTTTATGCTTCAGCACAAACTGGGTCAAATCATAGGTTCACTTGAATAAACATTGTGGCCAAGTGTGAAATACTACATAGCTCGGGGGTCAAAAACCAACATTCAATCAAAGGCTAACACCGTCATAGGATGATACTTTGAGATGTAAGACTAAATACGAAGATTTTTCCAAAAAGTATTTAATTATTATTACAATTTGACTATGAAAATAGTCATTGAATTAAATTGGCATTTTAGTGCAGGAAGAAAATGTTCACACACTGTCAGCTTTTCCATTGCTCTTATAATCACTGTATTTTAAACTAGATTCAGATTCATTTTCTATTAGGGATAGGGGAAGAATGAGATATTTTGGGGGTGGCACATGTTCCCCAAATAATTTAACTTTTCCTCACACTGAATATATACTATACATTCTTTATTATATCTAGATTAAAGATGATATCTAATGGATAATGCTGTGCATGATTTTGGAGCGTTTCTTCTCTTAACTTTTAAGTGATAAATTGAATATTCTATTTTTAATTCACTTTCACAAATTGTAAAGAATTCCCACAAATTGAAAGACCCATTGACTAACGGAATTAAATAACTGAAATTTAGATTTATGATCATTTCTTATAATTCACAGTAGTTATGTTCTATTAAGTTTCTGTAAGCACTGAACCATGGCTCCTAGGGGAAATATGGCGTTAGGTTCCTGGGAGCTTCTGGTCACATTTTCATCAACCAATCAATACATGACTTTGTTTTATATGTTTCTGTTTAAAGACACTTTACTTATTACGTAGTTGATTCATTAACAGTGAACTCACAGCCAATAGCACTCTAACTCATGCCTGAAAGGAAGCTTATGTAATACAGATATTTTTTCCATAAGACGTATCACGGTCTTCTTGTGCTTATGAACACTAGAGAGCCCTTCAACCCTACACTTAGGAGCTGTTTTAGACAGTGAAATCACCAGCAAAAATTACACAAATGCAAAAATGTGTGGCACTAAACAGACCATGAAAAGTTTACTGTATGAGAGTGGAAACAAAAGGGCAGGACATCCCTTTTATCCTCGGCTGAGAACGTGTGTAGGGCGGCTCCCATTTTTCATTGTTGTGTGCATGTTTGCATGTGACCTTGAAAGTGCAGGCTTTGAGTATTGAGTTTGAAGTTACAAATAAATTTTAGTAAGTTAAATACATTTGCAAATATAAAATTCACAAAAAATGAGGATTGACTGTGGTGTTAAATAATATTTTATTTGATGTTATGACTACTAATAGCAAAAAACATGCTAAAAGAAAAGAAATATCAATCAGGAGTGAAATATTGTTTACATTTATTACTAGCATGTGCTGCTCAAAAAATATAACGTTATTCCTGAATTTAGTTAATTCATTATTTTTTAGTTTTAACTGCCAATCTATTTTCCTATTTAGTTGTCAATCTGGGAGTTCTTAGTAATAGGTTCATGGGTAAAATTAATAGCTTCAACAGTTGTCATAAATTGTTGCAGCCTTCTCGTTTGCAATAATAACTATACCTTTAATACTTCAGCAGAATTTTACCATCTAAAGCATATACAGAACATTTTCAAATTTTTTCTAATTTTCCAAGTGAAAGGTACAATACACCTGAAGGACATGTTTTGCTCATTTTTCAGACATTATGCTAAGTAGATTTGGTAACCTATGATAAATACAAGACCACAAGATGATTGACAGTATAAAATTCAGGGAAGCCAGAAATAATGGCCTTCTAAAGGCCTAGGCAAAGGCCAAAGTTACATTAGAGGAGGTAACCCAGTACCACGAAGCAGCCAGACTTCAGCACATCCCTATCAAAACTCTGAGCCTCTTGGTTCTGATTCATGTCTCTTTCCTAATATCACGCCTGCCCCAGCCCAGCCCTACCCTTCTGTACAAAGAGACCCATGATTGTGTTCTATTTCCAGCCAAGATCCTAAAATTTAAAATTCATTCTTGCATGAGAAGTCCTTTTTAAATTAAATAATTTCTCATCAACTAAGAATTGTTTAGATATTTCCCAGTCTTAAGGCTGGAGGTAAGGTAAACTTTTGAATGTATACCATGAGATTTTGTTGGATTTGTTCCACTTCCTTCTTCTGAGAGGCAGTAAGCATGGAGGTTAGGAGCACATGCTCTGAACTTAAACTGCCTAGAGTTGTCTTCTGACTCGGCCACTTATTAGCTGTGCAGTCGTGGGCAAGCTCCTTACCCAAAAAATAGGGATGTCAACAGAGGTCAATGCCCTTGGGTTGCTGTGAGCAATAGGTGAGTCAATGCATGGAAAGAGTACCTGGAATGTAATAAGCACTTAGCAAATCTCAGCCATCATTTTATCTCAGCATCAATGCCCTCATGGCTTCTTCTGTAAACTTCATAATTGTCAGTGTTGTTCATCTATCTCCATGCTGAACTTAACTGAAACTGGTGTTATAATTAATTTTGGACTCCCAAATTCTGACTGAGCATTTTAGTTTTTGAGCAGGTTATGTTATGTGATAAAGGTTGTGGGATAGTCACTCCCATGATTGAGTTACACTTTATGACTCCACCTTAGTCAACTGAAGAAAGGTGCTTCTGCTGGCTTTAAAGAAGATGCTGTGTTATATGAAGACCACACGGATATGACATAAGGGTAGCCCTAGTAGCTGAGAGAGACCTCCAGGTAACAGACAGGGAAAACAGGAACCTCAGTTTTCCAACCACAAGAATTACTTCTAATAACCTGAGTGAGCTTAGAAAAGAACCATGGGCTCCAGATGAAAATGCAGTTCTGCAGATATCTTAATTTCAGACTTATGTGACCCTGAGCAGAGAACCAAGTTACGCTGTGCTTGAACTTCTGATCTACAGAAACTGTAGGATGATAATGGGCACTGTTTAAAGCCACTGAGTTTGTGGTAATGTATTACACAGCACAGAAAACTAATGCAATGGCCTGAGAAGTGGGAGGAATTTTTTGATGACAATACTAGTGCCACACTGAAAAGACTCCCTCCTCAGAGACAGTCAACATGCACGTAGTCAAGGAACTCAGGGCCTGGTATATTCTGGAAGCAATGTATGTTCTTTTTTTTATTTGGAGATTTAAACTTGGGATCCTGTGGCCTATTCACTGGTCCCAAGCGCCACAGCACTGTTTCTCTCAAGAGAAAGGAAAAAATATATTTATTTTGATGGCCGTTACAGCTTGCCAGATTAGACATCACCCCTGGATAAGAGCTTTAGATATATTTGGGTATCTTTAGCCTTAGAAGAGAATTTAACATAACAGCTAAAGAATCACCATCATCAAACCCATCACACACATGATATACACACTGCTGGTTTCAAAGAGAATTAATGGCCTGTTGGCTAGATAAATATTCATGGAGATAAATTACAATCTTTCTCCCTTCTCTTTGCCTTCACCTGAAGAAGGAGAAAGCCATGGCCCTTTGTTGTCTGCAAATGCTCTCTGCACTTCCTTGTCAAAGGAGTCTGCCACAATTTGAATGAGGGACAGGTTTGAAATGCTTCCCAACTTAGCGTTTTCAAGGGTAATATTTTCTTTTGAGTTGACAGACAAAGCCTTCATCTGACAAATGAATGTACTCAAGAGATTATATCAATGGCTAATCCAATTAAAAATCTTTGATATGTTCAGTTATCTCTGCTGTGAATTTGATGAGCTGTAGATTGTGGAGAACTGAAAGTTATATTTACTTTTCACTTAAATCTTTATTAATCATTTTTGTATTTAACTTCAGGGAAATTATAACTTCTAATTATTTTTCCTTATCTTTAGAATGAAAGAAGCTAGTTATAAAAGAATAATCCTACCCCAAATCTGCTTTTTTTTAGGTTAGTTTTTTTCTTGGTTATCATCTTAAGTTTGAACAAACTTATTTTATTAAATCAGTGGATAGAAACAAAAAGAAACACATGAGTGGGGCCGACCAAGTGTTCTGTTATTGTGTGTGTGTGTGTGTGTGTGTGTGTGTGTGTATTTGGTTTGATTAGAGATATGTTTCACAGTAGAGCATCAGTTCATTATGTTGAGTTAGTTATTTTGGCATTCTCTGGACAGAGCTACGAAGTATGTAGTCGGTATGATATAATTTTAGACTTTCAGGAATGTTGCAAGAAAAATAGCCGATGATTATTTTGGAATGAAAGCACTATTAGAAAACCTTTTAAAAATGAAGTCATTAATACAGGACAAGAGCATCATGAGGCAAGGACCCATTCCACTTCTTCCTTTAGACTGAGTTTTTAGATCTTGTTGCTAGGTGCTTGTGTTTGTGTGAAAGAAAGGGAGGGACAAGGCAATATTTTATTGTATTTTATCTTACCCTCTTATGTTTCACTTTATATTTGTTGCAGGGAATGCCAATCCTCAGATTTGTGATCTCACTTCATTTCCTAAGAGAGTTATTTTTCTGATTTACAAGATGTTTCAAACTGTCTCCCAAATCTTTCCAATAGATGTCAAAGTGAGAGCGTGAATATCTGGGTATCTCCTAATGGCATCTGGGACAGCTCTGCATCTTGCCTGAGAATTTCCAAACTAGATTACTGTATCCAGTTCTCTAGCAGATTCAGTCTAAGGTAAGAGAAAGATGTTCCTCTAGACGATTTTTTATGACACTCTCCACTTCCACCTCAAACCCTGTTTTCATGCTTTTATTTCTGTCTTGTAAGATGTTACAACCAGGAAATCCCCATTCCAGTGAAAGCATTCCCTTTATTAAGTGCTTCCCCCATGAAGAGAACACGGCTGCAATGAGAATTCTTTTCTCCCAGTCATTTGGCTATCATAAACTTGGCCCTCCTCTCCCTTACATCCCTAAAGCTTTGCATATGTGATTATCATAACTCCCTTTTCTGTGGGATTATGTGTAATTAAGTTTTCAATCAATTTGACTAATTAAATGGAAGCACTGTCTGTGGGCTAGATCGGGAGACTAGAAATATGGGTTTCTGAGCATTACCACTAATTCACCAGGCGAATGCAGGAGGTTATTTAACTTCTGATTTTCCTATGAAGGGAGTAGAAGAGAAGTATTTAAGGTCAGGTCTACAAGGTCCCCATTTTTCTAAGAACGCTCAACTCTTATCTCTATCTCCTGTGCTCTCTTGAGCTTCCAATTCAAATTCCCAATCACCTCTTCTTGGAGGAGAGTTTGGAACCTCACTAGGTCCATCTGAAAAGTCAGCCATAGATGGCTAGATACCCCTGAGTGACTCCTGCAAAACCCTGGCTAAGGATGCTGACTCCTGTGGCTGCCCGGGGCTTTATAGGTTTCACTGCTCAAATGGGGGTAGATCCAGCAGAGACTATATTAAATTTATTGGTAAAGACTTTGACTTTCTTTTATTTTTTTATCAGGCATGAATTAAGTATTGTGTTGGGAAAATATCTTTTGCTATGTGAATGTTTCTAGCTTCGAACAAATATAGAATAATAGGAAATAATTTCCAGAAGGTACCTTGGAGACACTTTAGTTCAACCTCCTTACTTTCTACGAGGAAACCGATGCCCACAAAGGACGAGGATGTGCTTATCTCAGAAGGCACTAGAACTCTATGCTTCCTTCCCAATGCTCTCACCAGTATCCACCACTACTGCATATCAGGCTTGACTACTGTTGACAGTCATGACTGCTTATACCACTAATCATGATGCCACTTTGCCAAAATGAGGAAATTTTGCAGCAAATATGACTCAGCTGAGTGACAGGACAGTCGGCCACGATCTAGCATCTCCTATGTATCCAGAGAAGCAGAAAGCTCAAGTGCCAAGTGTGGCAGTTCTGCCCTATGAGCCCGATGTCGGTGTTGTTTTACACAGGGCGCATCCTTTTGTCACCCTGTGAAGTAAATGAGAGCTGCAGGAAGAACCCTTCTGGAATGCATGGGTGGAAGATTTCCAGAAAAATAAGAAACAACCTAAGGAAGAGGGAGGAAGCATGTAAACACCTTCAGGATGTCCAGAGTCAAAGAGCCTGCAGGCTGAGGTGAAGAAAGCTCACTCCAATATCCAGCTTTTTCCCTCCACTAGGCCTTTCCTCAAGAACCTCCACCAGACCCCCAACTTGCAGTCACCGCCTCACTTCACTTAACCCATCCTGAATGAATATTTCCTTCAAAGCAGACGTTAGCACTGACCTAAGCTTCCTTCCTTGGCTAACTACAGCACAAAGCAAAGTTTCCCTTGCTTTAAATTTTTCAGTATCTATGTAAATAGCCTGCATTATTAATATGTTGCCTTGGATGTGTCATTTAGTTATTTCCTGTGTGTTTTTTACATCACCCTGAAACACTGCAAGGTCCTTGAGGGGAGAGGCCATGGCATTTCTAACAGAACTTACCATGTAATAAGCATGCATTGAGTTTACATAAATCCCCATGGGGACTTGAGAAAAAGGTGAGTTTGTTTGTTTTCAGCCACTCTTTCAATGTTCTTGGCATCGTTTAAACAAGAAAGTATGTGATATGTCCTCTGATGGATTTAAACTGGTTCAGTATCCAAGCACTAATTCATTCAAAGCATTTATAGTTTCAAAATGAAAAGCAAATTTTTTAAATGTTTAATTTTTTAAATTATAGATTCTGTATCTATATTTTGAAATTAAAATGTATATTGAAAAGTTAATATAGATAGATCGATGACTAATAAAATTTTTGTACATTGGTTTACAGTGACCCCTGAATCAATAATGTGATCAAGAAATATGATATATCTCCACACTAGAAATGAAACCATTTTGCTTTTCTCTGCTAAACTAATTCTCATTCTGCCATGCTTACTGCTCACCAATGTTTCAGGGATATTATGTATTAGAGCTATTAAGGACAGGTCTGCAATGTTTTGACTAGTAAGTCAAAGATGACAAGTCTTGTCATTTAATGAGTCAAAGGTCAGATACTAATATTATATTGAGACTAAATGATGTGCACTCATAGTCTGCTATTCTCTTTGCTTGCAAAATGTCAGCGGAGAAGCAACAGGAAATAGCAGAATGTGGAAGACAAAAGTTACCCAAACCTAAAGGATAGCAATGAAACAAAATGAAGTTTGTTTAATGGAAACAATGAATTGTTTAATTAAAAGAAATTCATTATCTCCTGTTCATTAAGATATGCATCATTGAGATTCATTTTAGAACAAAAGTCTAATATCTGCTTTGCAACTTCAGTGATATTTTTCACAAACTTTTAGTTTTCAGAGTGATACCGGCTGGTGGAGGAGGAAGGCAAAAAGTCTACATTTATACTTCCTTATGTACTGAGCATATACCACTGTCTCAAGTAAAATCAACAACTTCAAAAGAAATGCATCAGAAATTAGGATTAATCTAGAGATATAAATGGGAAGTGAGAAAGACTATGACTCAGAGACTTTTGAAAGCTTTAACATTTCTCTCTTAAAATTTATATTCATATCCACTGAATGGTGACAGATCAAGGCATTTCTAGGCACCTCTGAAGGCAGCTGCACCTTGGATTCTGCCTTTTTATGGGAACATTTAGATGAGTAAAATTTTTTTTTAAATCTCTATTAAAAATAAAATAGACCATTGGAGGAAAGAAACTGACTCCAGAATATAAAATACGCACAACTACACTTGTTTCAGTACTATATTGTTAAAGAGATCTTACCTCTCCGATCCTTGTGAAGATCTTTCATTATGTAGAGTGATATCCATCTCCATTAAATAATTTCCCAGAGAGAAACAAGGCTTTCAACACAACGATAGAAGACTTTCCAGTTGACAAGAACGAATGTCCCCTGACCTGACCACTGTTGATGGGACTGTGATATGTTCTCCCAGGAGTGGATGGTCTAAAGCATTGATTCATTAGTCCGTTTAATCTTCATGCTTGCTAAGAAAGAGATGCTCCTTGATTTGAAGTCTGTCAGGCTACCATCTCAAGAGGTTCATCTCTTGTCATTCCCTCCATTCACAACCACAGGAAATGACTCCTAACTCTGTTGCAAAAAATTTGCATAAAGAAGAAAGCAACCTAGAAGTGGAACGTGAAATTTTCAGCTAGGGCATCTGAATTTCTGTCTCTACCTACTTCTACTCTCTGCGATTTTCAGTCACTCAGGTAGGTATTTTCTGTCCTCAGTATATTGACATTTTTATTCATCTCTGTTGGAAAAAAAATTATGATATAGTTAGTGTTGAGTTGACAATTACAGCTTTAAGATAAATCTAAGTTTTGTGATCATGATGATATCATTTAGAGTTAAGATTTTGATATAGGAACCCAGACACATTGCAAGAAAAGTTGAGAAAAAATAGATTTTTTTTGATGGGAGATACAGAGAAGTGGGAAAGTCCAATAAAACTGTTGGAGTGCCGTAAATTGACATACATTTTGACATTGACATTTGAGATATACAATGTTGGATTGGGTGGGAATTTACATTGGTCTGAGTTTTGCTCTAAGTTGCTAGATATCTTTGACCAGTTCTTAAGACGTAATTTATTGAGTCCAAGGTTAAATCTACATGCCGAGTAGCTAAGTTAATGTTATGAAAATATTGAGTATTTTTAATACCAGATGACAACATTTATGTGGCATTCTAAGTGGCAGCTACCCATGCTTACAGACCACCATATTTATATTTGCATGATTATCTTCGGTTACCATTCAGATTATATTGATTGATTCTGGTTAAGATTTGTTCTTTTTCTCAGTTCCCAGGTCCCAATAGATTGAATTTACTGATGTGGTCGCTGCTCTATTTATTGGTGTTATATTGAGTGGGGATACTGACCTGCTGTAACGATGTTTGATTGGAATAAAGACACTAAGTACTAAGGGTTCATACACTTTTGTGACTGGTGCACAGTTTTACACTATGTTATCTGGAGGGGAGATGTTCCTTGATTCGTTTCTCTCCACTGGCTTCTCAATATAGTATTCATCAAGATACTGTCATCGGTGCTCCATGCTCCCTTTTATTAGCCTCAGGCTTATTTGTGACTCCGTCTTCAACCTGCTTCCACCCACATATAAAATCACTTTGTGCTTACTGTCCATTCTATCTTGGAAATACCTGTAGGGTTAGCATTCAACATTCTGCATCTTCAGTGTTCTTATCTGGGCTGTTGAAAAGGTCCCTAACTGGACTGCTCACCTTCAGTTCTTCCTCTTTCTAACTCTTCAACAGATCTTTGTCCGGTTAAATGTCCTAATGCACACTTCTTATTGTGGTTCTCTCTTGCTTAAGATATTCTGGGCCTCCCCCTATTGCTTATGCCATCAAATGCACACTCATCAGCTGGATGATATCACTGTATTCCTAACCTTGGATAAAATTGTCTTCATAACTGGATGTCTCTTCATACTTACATCAAAATGGACACTGTCCCATGGCTCCCTTCCTTCACCCTCGCCCTATTTCAAGCTTCACCTCTACCTGGAAGTGCTCTTTCTCCATACGTGCATGTCATAATTACGTGCACTTCAAAGCCCAACAAAGGGCCTTCTCCCCACTACTTATTTGTATCTCTTAGCCAGAAAAAAAGTTCGCATTTTTTCTAAACTCCCATGTCACTATTTACTGGAGCCTCATTTATGAAACATCATTTATACCATTTATTTAGTTATTTATATGTTAACTGTAAATTTCTTGCAATTGAAGTTTATGTCTTTTAGGCTCTCTGACTCAAAACAAACTATCACTATATTTTTTTAAGATGTATATTATGATCTAATACATGGTTAATTACAAATATTTTCCAGAATCTTTATTGTTACTATTCTCAAAGAGGTCTAAATCTACCCAAACAAACAGTTTTCTGTCATCATATGTTTATTTCTGATCTTTGACCCAATTTTGGAGAACTGAAAGAGCATTGCCTTAAAAAAAAAAAGTTATGGATGCTTCTATTAAATGTTGGCAATTACATGAAAGATAAGTTTCTTTTGGGAGGGGGTAGGTATACATTTTTGGGAGAAAAGCTTGTGGCCTGAAGAAAAGAGTACACTTTTACCAAAATGAAAATCAACATGCTCAAGAATATCCCTGGATTAAAACTGTGTTCAGTCAATGCCTGACCACCTCACAATACAATAAGCCGTTGTGCTGGGGTTTTGTTGAAGAGGAGGTATCAGTTAATGCCACTGCAGACTCCAGGATTAGACCCAGGAGCATGGCCTTCCCCTAAAACATTGTTTTTGAGTAATTGGAAATAGAATCCCTGGGATTGGGAATTTAAAAGGGAGTAGGTGGTCTGGTATCAGTAGCTGTTAACCGAAAGTTATTGCTAGGCAAGACGAAGAAAGTGAGGAGATGCATATTTCTTTGAACACTCCTGTCCTTATTGAATATGAGGACTAAGGATGTTAAGGCAGCACTTGAGTGGGGGAGGTCAATTCTGGAATGAGGTCCTGCGGGGCTGGGTTGTCCATAAAGCAGTGAAGTGGCTGATGAATGGATGGAGAGTGGAAGAAAAGGAGAGAAAGGAAGAAGATCAAGGGGTGTTTAAATAGTCATCTGGAGTGAAGAAATAAAGTTTACAAGTATTTCACCCTTTCCCTAACATTTTCGTTTCAGGGAACACCATCTTAAGATAAGGATGAGCAGCGCTAACCAACGTAGTTTTGCAATGAGTTTCAATCCTATCTAATCAGGTAGTCATGGTAAGAAATGAGAAAACAGAAATCTGGATTGTATGACCCCGGCCAGAGCTCACGCTAACCCAACCAAAGGCCTGACACGAGGAGAACTGGAACACGTGACACTTTTCTCCCCTGAGTAAATAAGGATTTTGTAGTCTCTGCTTTCATCCTCTCTCTTAGAATCTGATTTTAGCCATTTCCTTCAATCAAGTAAAACATGACAGGTAACAGCTTAAAACGTCATCCCTCCCATGGATATCCGTATTTTAACAAAGGATTAGGCTTTAAGCTTAAGTGCCTTCAGCAATGTTTCAGGCAATCTCTCAAAAATGGGGTAACACCTCAGAGACATCTAGGCTTGCACTTGATCTCTAAAATGCCTCCTGTGTGGCCACACAGAGAACTGAAAGTGTCTTGCTAAGTAGAGTATCCTAGTCCAGGGATACCTGTTTGAAGGAGGAGCTATCTTTTAGGAGCCAAGAAACAGCTCCTTTTCTGAGGATAATTAGCTTAAGAGCTCTTTGCAATAATTTGGCTGCTTTGAATGTCGTGTTGACTTCCTTTCTTATGACTTACAATTCATCTCCTTTGTGATACACGTTATTTGCACCGAGTTCAAAAAGACAATTGTCCAATTGTCAGTAATAGGCTGTTGAGTTCCAAACAATTCATTTCTGGATACGAATATATTAAATATCTTTAATTGACCCTTGTAAGAATGGGAGGGTTTGGTGTTTTCAAAAGGAGCGGATCGGAGAAAATGCCCTTTCCCGCTCCTTTCATATGCTGTCATTGAAGGAGGCTGGTTTGCTGATTATTCTCAGGAAAGTATGATGCTTGTAGAGTTCAGAGTTGCGGTAAACTTAGAGACTAAAGTCTATTCTACATTAAAAAATAATCTTATCGACTGTCTCCTCCACGGTGGGTGCTGTTGCAGGTACAGGGGCGCAGCAGGAAACAACACAAAGAAGGAGCCCTGTCCTGGCGAAGATGACAGTTCAGCTCCGGGGCAGGTTGAGTCCGCTTCAGTTCGGCGCTAGGTGCCCTGGCGAGTAGAACAGCAACCTGACTTAGATAGATCTGAAACGTTGCCCTCAATACTCCACGTTTTTAAATAAATGCAGGAAAATAATTGCACAATAAAGATTAACATCAAAAACTTGAGTAAGCATCTAATATGCTTGGTGAACAAATGAATTTTGACTTTTGGACTATTTTATTAGAAAAGGATAACGTAAAAGTCATAATATCTCTATATGTAAAAGGTGAGAACAGTAATTAGAAGTAAAATACATTATCTTATTCTAGAAAATTAGCTCTTATAAGGCAAAATCAAGTAGTTCCCCAATAGAGAAATTTTATTTCCTTTGTGCAAACTGGACAAGAAATTTAAGTAAATCACGCCCCAAGTCGATCCTCTTGCGCTTCCTATAGCTCTACTAAAGAATTAACCATGGCCAAGGACCATACCAAAAATCTACCATATTTCTTTTCCTATAATGTGCCGTAACTGGTCCAAGTTTTGATGAAAAGCAAACTGTCATGAAAATGTTACATACTCACATTAAATTATTGTGCTGCTACTTTGAAAATATATCCTGAGGAACCATAAAATGATGGAGTAGAATATATACTTGTTGAGGATAAGAGAGAACAAGACTTGCAGGGACTGATGATAAACGAACACTCCCCTTCTTCTCTTAGGTCTTCTGCCATGCCTGCCCATCCTCTATCCCTGGGCTCCCACATGCAAGGGAGTTCACATTAACAGTCACTCTGGGTTCAACATCATTCATGTTCACTGTCAAGTCACCACAAATCCCACATTCCCTCATTTCTCAGGCTTAAAATCTTCATTTAACACCAAGGGCGATTAATTAACTAAATTTCCTTATATTTAATGGAGAACATTCTAAGCCATTAGAATCCAGCCTCATTCATATTTAGGTCACCAAAGAGTTCTACAAGTATGCTTGTCAACAGAAATCCTAACTATCGTTTTCCTGGATTTTACTTTACAGTGGACCCCCCCTTATCCTTGGGAGATACTTCCAAGGTCCCCAGTGGATGCCTGAATCCGTGGCTAGTACTGAACTGTATATATACCATGTTTTTTCCCATACATACATACCTATGATAAAGTTTAATTTATAAAATAGACATAGTAAGAGATTAACAACAATAACTAATAAAATAGAACAATTATAACAATCTACTTTAAGAAGTGTTACGTGAATGTGGTCTCTCTCTCTCAAAATATACTGTTGTGCTGTACTCTACCCTTCTTTGTGCGATGATGTGAGATAATACAACGCCTATGTGATGAGATGAAGGGAGGGGAATGATGCGGGCATTGTGATGTAGCATTAGGCTACTAGTCACCTTCTGACAACACATCAGAAGAAGGAGCATGTGCTTCTGGACCATGGTTGACGGTGGGTGACTGAAACCATGGAAAGTGAAACCATGGATAAGGCGGGGACTACTGTATTAGTAATCAGGATTAAAAAAGTATCACGATAAAGCAGGGCAGGGAGGGGTGTGCACTAGAACGATTTCACAATTCCTCCCGCATGCAGGTCCTTGCTACCAAGATGCCTTCATCTTGCACATAAAATGAACTTCACCTTTAAAACATGCGGCATTATTAATTCTGGAAATGGTGTGAAGGGCTGATGCTAAATGTTTGTGTATATTTGATTACTGGATGGCACCTTTTTATCTATGGCTAAAGGCAGAAAATGAACTTCCTAAAACCATGGCTGTCAATTTTTTCTGTGTTGGACTTGTCTGCTCTAATATGCACCTAGCCTTTTATTTGAAGCTGGCAAGTTCCCAATATCAAACAAAAGCATGAAAGAAAACAGAGATTTATATCAATGTATACAAATAAAGCGACCTTGTCCTGAAAAGCTTCACATCTGCAAATATTCACATATCCATTGCTATAAACAGCTTACCTCAAACTAGATCACTTCTCCGGAGCAAACTGAAGGCCTCTACTTTTGGACGATGAGAAACTCCAAGCTCCCTCTTGCCATCAGAAATGCACTTTCCATCATTTTGTATTATTTGCTCAGATTTATTTCAAGATTGTTTTCCAAAATAAAACAAATACATCCTGAGGTAAGTTCACAGCAGAAAGTTTCAATCAACAGCTGAATCATTTTTAGAGATTTATCCTCATGGATATGAATGGATTATTCTAGCCAACAGCTCTCTGAAATCCTTTGGGTTCAAGTTTGATGACAGCGTTCAAAGCCAAATTTCCAAAAACATTAATTTCAAATGAAACTGCATTTAAACATATCCAAAATAATATAAGAGGTGGTTTGGGGTTTATTTTCATATTCTCCCCTAGAAATGTAGCCGAGAACACCTGCTGAGGTAAGAACGTACTGACTACAGACTGTCTTAAATCAAATGCCTCTCCTTCCAGAAAATCCAGACCTGAATGCCCAGAGCACAGAGGCCCTCGGGTGGCAGGCCAGGAAGCATAAACAAGCCTAGAATGGTGCAAGGGTGAGACACCAGGGAGGCTGGATTGATTACCAGGTGGCTGTAGGTTTGAACAACTCCACAGCTTTCAATGTAAACCCTAAACCCTAAAAGTCTTTCCAGGACAGCCACAAAACTTACTAAACTCTTAGAACATTCACCAGAAGGGCAATGACCCAAAGTGCACGAGGCAGTTTTTGAGACCGTAGATAGTTTGTGAAAGGGTCAGATTCTCTCACGTTGCAGCTATCAGTGTCTCCACGTCTTAGGAAATCTGATCCTACAGGATTTGCCTTGGAACACCTGAAAGCCCTTGACACTCATTAGGGATGACTATCATAAAGCCCAAGTACCCTATGTTGAGAATGCCACAGTTTTTGTCATTTCACTCATAAAGTTTATTTAATAGTAATATCGGGTGACTTTAATGAGAGTGAATGTGGTTTCAAGGAGTAAAACGGCGACTAATGGGCAGTAGAATGATGCCTTGGAGAAGAGACTGTCTTCTAGCCCATTACTCTTTCATCCTTTTTTTGTGGAAAAATGTAAAATTTTCCACACACCATAGATCTTTAAGGAGTAAACACAAATGCTTAATACAAGTGCGTCCATGGTCTGCTTTCTGTAGATGACATCATCTTTCAGGACAGGACCTGTCCATTTCCCTCATCTGCTGACCATACCCCTCAAAGCGCCTTGCAACTGAGCAAGTGTTCCCTCAATGCTTGTCAGGTACATTGCACAGTGAATAAGTCCGTCACTGAAACAGTGAAATTCACCACAGTTGCTCTCATATCAACTCTCTGGAGTGGCTGAAAGCATCATAAATATAGCACGTTGGTATATTACGAAAAGCCTAGACCCAGGTAACTCCTCTATTTACCCTAAGTTTCTGTTGTGTGCAATGCGATTTTACCAGTAAGTATGATTCAATTGTTTCTAATTTATTTCATCCTCCAATCACATTTGACAACAAAGCACAAGCATTGCTGCCAAATACAGCATCATTAACAAAATTTGTATCTATCCTGAACAATAGTAATATGATTTAAATGAGGATGGTATTAGAATACTTTTAAAATCTGACCCTATGCATGCTAAAATACAGTAACATAAACATTGGAGGGGCCTGCTACTAAGTTGTCTCAAGTTTTTAAACCGAATAATATTTAACTTACAAATCACATTTACATATAATTATTATATATTATAAGAGAAATTAATAATTTTAAAAACTTTATGGCCGGCTCCATGGCCTATCGGCTGAGTTTAGCATGCTCTCCTTTGGCAGCCCAGGTTTGGTTCCCGGGCATGGACTTACACCACTCGTCTGTGGCCATACATACAAAATAGAGGAAAGATTGGCATGGATGCTACCTCAGGGTAAATCTTCCTCAGACAAAAATAAAAAGAGCTTTATATCTTTTCCATATAGTGACTTTCCAGACATTCCATATCACAGCCAAAAGTGTATGTATATCCATTTTTTCAAATTGAAGAATGATAATAATACTTCAAGTACCTTGACGGTATCTCAATTTGAAAGGTTATTATAAACTTAAGAACTTCTTAAAACAGAGCCATAAAATGATCTGTAATATAGTTCTACATTGAAGTGGTATCTCCATGTCAGTGGGATCTGCACATCTTTTAGAAATGCCATGTAATTACTCGGTATTTGAGACCCGCAGGTGTCTCTTTCCTTCTCTAAGGTGCTGTCCACACTGCGGGAATGGGTGCTGAGAGGAAGCCTTAGACAGCCAGCAGAGCCCTTCTCAGGGCAGGTTTCCAAAATCAAGTCAGGGAACAGTGATCCCAGCTCCACAAAAAAGATGAGAAATCCTGAGCAGGAAGACAGAGGTGGAATGGGAGAAAAGATACAGTTAAGAGAGATGTCTCTAAAGCCTACAGAGGACCAAACAAAGCAAAAAGGTAAGCAGGCTAAGTGGGAGTGGGGCTGCAGCCCATGAGATAGAGGTGAGGTGAGGCTTGGAGTCAGACCAGGAAAATCCGGGCAAACCCAGCTGCTGCTCCTGCATTCAGCGTACATCTGGGGCTCAGGTTGCCTCTGTGAGGCAAGGGCTGGGGTGGAGGTCACATTGTACAAGAAAAAGACATTAATGTTTGGAATGGAATTATTCATAGGATTTCTGTGATCATTTAATTTGTATTACTATTATTGCATATATTCTTACATTACCATCAGTTAAATGTAGCCACTATTATGTCTATTTACTTTGTACATTTAAATATTTGTAATCATATCATAAATATATTTTTACCTAATATATTTTAAATGGTACTAGGTTAACGTATAATCTTGGTGATATCACTGGCCTTAACCTACTGATCACAGTGTCAGAGGCATCACGGATATCTGTGAGTGTGGAGATTTCCTTGTTCATCTTCTCATGTGCCCTCTTTGCCATCCTTGGCTCTCCAAACTGGGCTAGGTGCCTGGAGTCCTGAATATCCTTTGTGTATTTCGCACTCAGGCTTGACGCTGTAGGACGGAGATAAGTTGGTCCCAAGTCTTTCTTTAATCTCATCCCCTCAGTCTTTTATCTAACTGACATTTTCAATGTTTTTCTCATTTGGATTACATTTATTTCCTAATTTCCAGCACTGTTTCAGGTGTTTTCCTCCATTTTTGCATTTTCTTCATCATTTTTTCATGTCTGAGAAGGCAAGTGTTGAAGATTTTGTGCAAGTCATTTTTATGCCCCTATTTCAACCTCCTATTTTGGTAGCCCGTGTGGCTGGTACTCTTTACAACTTGGACCCTTTCTATCTCTTTCAAGCTCCCTGTAAAGGAACAACTAATTTGTCTCTTAATTGCACCTGACTTCTTACTGGGACACAGAAACTTGCTAGTATAATTACTTTTTAATTAGAACTTGAGAAGAATTCATTTCTTTAGATCTCTTTGATGTGCATTCTTTCTGCCAGTGGGAATAAATTTCCTCTCTGACTCATACACTAGTTGACTTGGGTTCACTTATTTTTTGAGCACCTAGTCTGTGCCATTAAGGAATAGTCCCATGAAAATTAATAGAACATAGCCTGTGTCTTCTTGGAGCCTAGAATCTACTGGAGTCACACACAAATAAAGAGAGAATGCTCAGCAAGCTTTAAGGAACTGAACAGTACTTGGTCAAATTCCATATATTAAGATGAAGCTTAGAAAGGTTATTTTTGATAAGGTAAACTTATATTTGAATAAGATAAACAAAATTGATAAACATTTAACTAGGCCAACTGAGAAAACTCAAATAAAATCAGAAATGAAAGAGGAGACATTACAACTGATACCATAAAAATACATAAGATCGTAAGAGACTACTATGAACTATTGTATGTTAACAAATTCAATAAACTAGAAAAAATGGATAAATTTCTAGAAACACACAACTTAATCAGGAATAAATAGAAAATCTGATCAGACCAATAATGAGTGAGGAGATTGAATCGGTAATCAAACATCTCCCAACATGGAAAAGTCCAGGCCCAGATGGCTTCACTGGTGAATTTGACCAAACATTTAAAGAAAAATTAGTGTCAATCCTTCTCAAACTCTTCTAAAAAATTGAAGAGTAGGGAACACTCCTGACTCATTTTACAAGGCCAGCATTACCCCGATACCAAAGCCAGATAAGGACACCACAAGAAAAGAAAACTTTAGGCCAATATCCCTGATGAACAGAGATGCAAAAATTCTCAACAAAACGCTAGCAAACCAAATTTAAGAACACATTGAAAGCATCTGACAGAGTGACCAAGTGGGATTTATCCCTACCATGAAAGAATAGTTGAAGGTACACAAATCAATAAATGTGATATTCCACATGAAGAGAAGTAAAGATAAAAATTACAAGGTCATCTCAACATCTGCAGAAAAAGCATTTAACAAAATACAATACAATTTCATGATAAAAAAAAACCCTCAACAAATTGGGTATAGAAGGAAAATACCTCAACATAATAAAGACCATATATGACAAACCCACAGCTAACATAATACTCAATGGAGAAAGAGTGAAAGCTTTTCCTCTAAGATCAGGAAGAAGACAGGGTGGCCCCTCTCCCCACTCTTATTCAACATAGTGCTGGCAGTCCTAGGCAAGCAATCAAGCAAGGCAAAGAAATAGAGGGCATCCAAATTGAAAAAGAAGAAGTAAAATTGTCTCTGTCTACACATGATATCATCTTGTATATAGAAAATCCTAAAGACTCAACAAAACAACTCTTGGAACTAATCAATTAATTCGTTAAAGTTGCAGGATATAAAATCACCTTACAGAAATCAGTTGTGTTTCTATATACTAACAGCGAAATATCTGAAAAGGAAATAAAATTCAGAATTCCAATAGCATTTTTCACAGAAAGAGAAAGAACAATTCTAAAATTTGTATGGAACCACAAAAGACCCCAAATAACCAAAGCAATCCTGAGAAAGAACAAAGCTGGAGGCATCCCACTTCCTGATTTCAAACTATACTACTAAGCTATAGTAATTAAAACAGTGTTGTACTGGATAAAAATAGACACATAGGCCAATGGAACAGAATAGGGATCTCAGAAATAAACCCCCACATACACAGTCAACTGATGTTTGACAAGGGAGCCAAGAACACTCAATGGGCAAAGGATAGTCTCTTCTACAAATGGTGTTGGGATAACTGGACACCCATGCAGAAAAATGAAATTGGACCCCTATCTTACACTACTCCAAAAATTAAATCAAAGTGGATTAAATATTCAAACATTAGACCTTATACCATAAAACTCCAAGAAGAAAACAGGAAGAAACCCCTTGACGTTGCTCTTAGCGAGCACTTTTTGGATATGACATCAAAAGCACAAGCCACAAAAGCAAAAATCAACAAACGGGAGCACATCAAACTAAAAACCTTTTGCACAGCAAAAGAAATCATCAATAAAATCAAAATATTTGCAAACCATATATAAGATAAGAAGTTAATATCCAAAATATATATGGAACTCAGACAATTCAATAACAAAAAAGCCAAACAATTCAATTAAAAAATGGGCAAAGTGGAGAAGAGCCAAGATGGCGCCGTGAGTAGTCCTCTTTGTCTCTCGCCCTTCGAGTCTACAATTATTTGGACACTTATCGCTTGACAAAGGATATCCAGACAGCATCTCAGGACGTCTGAGACACCCACGCGACTATACATCGGAAGGCGGATGGACTTTCCTCCGGGAGGATGTGGAAATAGGTGAAAACTCTCCGACCCCGACGGGCAGCCTAGTACCCGCAAGCGGCTTTCTTCCAACGGACGCCCCCAGAGGATCCACACACATCTAGGGCAGGAGCGAGAACACAACAGAGGAGCGACGGTGGAAACAGGTGACCAGAACCCTACCTAAACCCCCTGCAATTACTCCTAAACGCAGAGGGAAACTTTGGAGTTGCACACCTGAGCCCACGGGGAGAGTCTCTCCCCGCCATTGGCGGGGAGACCCAGCCTGGTGCTCAGGGCGCCCGGAGGGTCCCAGAGAGAGACACGGAGGCACGGAGATCTCCCAGCTGCCGTTGCCCGCCCCGTGGGTCTAGGGATTGCCGGAGATCTCGGAGAGGACCGGGGCGGGGGGAACTTTCAAAGGCTGGTTCTGCGACCTGGAGGGGAAGCGCCGGAGCTCCGCCCGGGCAGCAGACAAAACTCTCTGCCTGCCGTTAGCAGAGGGGCCACGCTGAGCATTCACGGCTCCGGGAGAGGCCCGGAGAGAATCCCAGAGGGCGGGGCGACCCCCAGCTGCCGTTGCCCACCCCGTGAGGCTAGGGATTGCCGGAGATCTCAGAGAGGACTGGGGCTGGAGAGAGTTCCAGAGACCCAGCTTAGTAGCCTAGGGGGAAACCCTACAGGCTCACAGCAGCCTTAGGGAAAGCCTCTGCACAGCACCAGTAGAAGGCACCCAGCCGCCAGCCACAAGGCTGGAAGACCCCAGGGCAAAAGCAGCATAGCTAGGTGTACTAACCACAGACTGTAGAAGATGCCAATAGCTCTCCTGCGACCCATAGAGGACAAGTGAGATTTAGTGGGTGCCGACAGCAACGGAGCGACAAATATAAGTGATCCCACCCCTGGCCGCTGGAAAAGCCCATAACACCGTTGCAGACCCCAAGGAGAGAGCACATCTAGGTGGGCTGCAACAGTAGGCACCTGCAGCCTGAAGCCCCCCTGTGACGGCCCCCACAGCAGAGGAGGGAATCCAAAGGGCCACTGTGGCTACGAAGAGGGGCCCAGGCCCAGTTAGCAACTACAGACAGGGTTCCTGGTTGGTGAAATATAAACAGCTGCTCCTCCCACCGCAGCAGCTGAAACAAGTGAAAGGAGCAACTAAACTCTATCTCCATGCGGAGGCACAAATCAACAACATCAAGCAATATGAAAAAATACATTAAATCTCCAGAACAGAAAGAAAGTAACAAATACACAGAAAACAATCCCAAAGAAAATGAGATATATAACCTAAATGACGATGACTTCAAAACAGCCATCATTAAGATTCTCAATGAGTTAAGAGAGAATTCTGACCGACAACTCAACGAGTTCAGGAGCTATGTCACAAAAGAGTTTGATACGATAAAGAAGAACCAAACAGAAATATTGGAAATGAAGAACACAATAGAGGAGATTAAGAAAAATCTAGATGCTCTGAACAGTAGGGCCAATAATATGGAGGAAAGAATTAGCAATTTGGAAGATAGCAATATAGAATTGTTGCAGGCAGAGGAGGAGAGAGAAGCAAGACTTAAAAGAAATGAAGAAACTCTCCGAGAATTATCAGACACAATTAGGAGATGCAACGTAAGGATTATAGGTATACCAGAGGGAGAAGAGAAAGAGAAAGGGGCAGAAAACCTATTCAAAGAAATAATGGCTGAGAACTTCCCAAATCTGGTGAGGGAGATGGATCTTCAGGTGACAGAAGCCAATAGATCTCCAAACTTTATCAATGCAAGAAGACCAACTCCACGGCATATAGTAGTGAAGCTAGCAAAATTCAACGACAAGGAGAAAATATTAAGGACAGCCAGGCAAAGGAAACTAACCTACAAAGGAACCCCCATCAGGCTATCAGCAGATTTCTCAGCAGAAACTTTACAGGCTAGAAGAGAGTGGAATGATATATTCAAAAATCTGAAGGACAAAAATCTACAGCCGAGAATTCTCTACCCAGCGAAAATATCCTTCAAATACGATGGAGAAATAAAAACTTTCCCAGATAAACAAAAATTAAGGGAGTTCATTGCCACAAAACCTCCTCTTCAGGAAATCCTCAGGAAAACCCTCATTCCTGAAAAATCCAAAAAAGGAAAGGGGCTACAAAACCAAGAGCAGAGGAGATAAGTAGAAGGACAACAACAGAGAGTAGCAGCTCTACATCAGAACAGATTAAACCATGGGACGAGAAACAAAGGAAACTGAAGAAAACCGGAAAACAAGACACAAAATGGGAGTGGTAGGCCCCCACGTCTCAATAATCACTCTAAATGTAAATGGATTGAACTCCCCAATCAAAAGACACAGAGTGGCAGGATGGATCAAAGAACAAGATCCAACAATATGCTGCCTCCAGGAAACACACCTCAGCCCCAAAGACAAACACAGACTCAGAGTGAAGGGATGGAGAACAATACTCCAAGCTAATAATGAACAAAAGAAAGCAGGTGTCGCTATACTAATATCAGACAAGGTAGATTTCAAAGCAAAACAGATAAAGAAAGATAAAGAGGGACAGTATATAATGATAAAAGGGACTCTCCACCAAGAAGACCTAACACTTATAAATATATACGCACCCAACACAGGAGCACCAAAATTTGTAAAGCAACTCTTAATAGAACTAAAAGAAGACATCAACAACAATACAATAATAGTAGGGGACCTCAACACACCATTAACACCAATGGACAGAACATCCAGACAGAAAATCAACAAGGAAATAATAGAATTAAATGAAAAATTAGACCAGATGGACTTAATAGATATATATAGAACACTTCATCCAAAAACAGCAGGTTACACATTCTTCTCAAGTGCACATGGAACATTCTCAAGGATTGACCATATTTTGGAAACCAAAGCAAACATCAATAAATACAAGAGAGTTGAAATAATATCAAGCATCTTTTCTGATCATAACGCTATTAAACTAGAAATCAACTACAAGAAAAAAGCAGAGAAAGGTGCAAAAATGTGGAGACTAAACAACACGCTACTGAGTAAACAATGGATCATTGAAGAAATTAAAGAAGAAATCAAATATTATCTGGAGACAAATGAAAATGAGAACACGACATACCAAATCATTTGGGATGCAGCAAAAGCAGTCCTAAGAGGGAAATTCATCGCAATACAGGCTCACCTCACTAAACAAGAAAAAGCTCACGTAAGCAACCTCAAACGACACCTAACAGAATTAGAAAAAGAAGAACAAACAAAGCCCAGAGTCAGTAGAAGGAGGGAAATAATAAAAATAAGAGCAGAAATAAACGATATTGAAACAAAAAAGACAATAGAAAGGATCAATGAAACAAAGAGTTGGTTCTTCGAAAGAATTAACAAAATTGACAAACCCCTAGCCAGACTCACCAAGAAAAGAAGAGAGAAAGCGCAAATTAATAAAATCAGGAATGACAGAGGAGAAATCACAACAGATACCAATGAAATACAAGAGATCATAAGAGAATACTATGAAAAACTATATGCCAACAAATTGAACAACTTGGAAGAAATGGACAAATTCCTAGACTCCTACAATCTCCCCAAACTGAATCAGGAAGAAATGGAGAATCTGAATAGACCAATCACAAGTAAGGAAATAGAAACGGTAATCAAAAACCTCCCCAAAAACAAGAGTCCAGGACCAGACGGCTTCTCTGGAGAATTCTACCAAACATTCAAAGAAGACTTAATACCTATTCTCCTCAAACTGTTCCAGAAAATTGAGAAAGATGGAGAACTCCCTAACACATTCTATGAAGCCAACATCACTCTGATCCCCAAACCTGACAAGGACAACACAAAGAAGGAGAACTACAGGCCGATGTCACTGATGAACATAGATGCAAAAATCCTCAACAAAATTCTGGCAAACCGATTACAGCAATACATCAAAAAGATTATACACCATGATCAAGTGGGATTTATACCAGGGACACAGGGATGGTTCAACATCCGCAAGTCAATCAACGTGATACACTACATCAACAAAATGAAAAACAAAAACCACATGATCATCTCAATAGACGCAGAGAAAGCATTCGACAAGATCCAACACCCATTTATGATAAAAACCCTCAGTAAAATGGGTATAGAAGGAAAGTACCTCAACATAATAAAGGCCATATATGATAGACCCACAGCCAACATCATACTCAATGGACAAAAGCTGAAAGCCATCCCTCTGAGGACAGGAACAAGACAAGGGTGCCCACTTTCACCACTCCTATTCAACATAGTACTGGAGGTGCTGGCCAGAGCAATTCGGCAGGAAAAAAAAATAAAAGGAATCCAAATAGGTAACGAAGAAGTAAAACTCGCGTTGTTTGCAGACAACATGATCTTATACATAGAAAACCCCAAAGAATCCACAGAAAAACTATTAGAAATAATCAACAACTACAGCAAAGTAGCAGGGTATAAAATTAACGTGCATAAATCAGTAGCATTTCTATACACTAACAATAAACTAACAGAAAAAGAACTCAAGAACTCTATCCCATTCACAATCGCAATGAAAAGAATAAAATACCTTGGGATAAACTTAACCAAGGAAGTGAAGGATCTATACAATGAAAACTACAAGACTTTCTTGAAAGAAATAGGCGATGACATAAAGAGATGGAAAAACATTCCTTGCACATGGATTGGAAGAATAAACATAGTTAAAATGTCCATACTACCTAAAGGAATATACAGATTCAATGCTATCCCAATCAGAATCCCAAGAACATTCTTCACAGAAATTGAACAAACAATCCTAAAATTCATATGGGGGAACAAAAGACCACGAATTGCTAAAGCAATCTTGAGCAAGAAAAACAAAGCCGGCAGAATCACAATCCCCGATTTCAAAACATACTACAAAGCTACAGTGATCAAAACAGCATGGTACTGGTACAAAAACAGGTCCACAGATCAATGGAACAGAATTGAAAGCCCAGAGATAAAACCACACATCTATGGACAGCTAATCTTCGACAAAGGAGCAGAGGGCCTACAATGGAGAAAAGAAAGTCTCTTCAACAAATGGTGCTGGGAAAACTGGACAGCCACATGCAAAAGATTGAAAATTGACCATTCTTTTTCACCACACACCAAAATAAACTCAAAATGGATCAAAGACCTAAAGATTAGGCCTGAGAGAATAAGTCTTTTGGAAGAGAATATAGGCAGTACACTCTTTGACATCAGTTTCAAAAGAATCTTTTCGGACACTGTAACTCCTCAGTTGAGGGAAACAATAGAAAGAATAAACAAATGGGACTTCATCAGACTAAAGAGCTTCTTCAAGGCAAGGGAAAACAGAATTGAAACAAAAAAACAGCTCACTAATTGGGAAAAAATATTTACAAGCCACTTATCCGACAAAGGGTTAATCTCCATAATATACAAAGAACTCACACTGCTTAACAACAAAAAAACAAACAACCCGATCAAAAAATGGGCAGAGGACATGAACAGACATTTCTCAAAAGAAGATATGAATATGGCCAATAGACACATGAAAAGATGTTCATCATCGCTAATCATCAGGGAAATGCAAATCAAAACTACACTAAGATATCACCTTACCCCCGTTAGATTGGCAAAAACATCCAAAACCAAGAACGACAAATGTTGGAGAGGTTGTGGAGAAAGAGGAACCCTCATACACTGTTGGTGGGAATGCAAACTGGTACAGCCACTATGGAAAACAGTATGGAGATTTCTCAAAAAGTTAAAAATAGAAATACCCTATGACCCAGCCATCCCATTACTGGGTATCTATCCTAAGAACCTGATATCAGATATCTCAAGAGTCCGTTGCACCCCTATGTTCATCGCAGCATTATTTACAATAGCCAAGACGTGGAACCAGCCTACATGCCCAGAAACTGATGATTGGATAAAGAAGATGTGGTATATATACACAATGGAATACTACTCAGCCATAAAAAAAGACGAAATTGGCCCATTCACAACAATGTGGATGGACCTCGAGGGCATTATGTTAAGCGAAATAAGTCAGTCAGAGAAAGACGAACTCTATATGACTCCACTCATAGGTGGAAATTAGTATATTGAGAAGGAGATCTGATCGGTGGTTACTAGGGAAAAGGGGGGGTGGGGGGAGGGTACGGAGGGGGAAGTGGTGTACCCACAACATGACTAACAAAAATGTACAACTGAAATTTCACAAGCTTGTAATCCATCATAACATTAATTAAAAAAAAAAAAATGGGCAAAGTAACTGCATAGACAATTTTCCAAAGAAGACATTCAAATGGCCAACAGGTATATGAAAAAATGCTCAACATCACTAATCATCAGGGAAATGCAAATCAAAACCACAATGAGATATCACCTCACGCCTGCTAGAAAGGCTATCCTCAAGAAGTCAAGAGAGAAATGTTGGCAAAGATGTGGAGAAGAAGGAACCCTTGTGCACTCTTGGTAGGAATGTACATTGGTTCAGCCACTATGGAAAGCAGTAGGGAGGTTCCTAAAAAACTAAAAATAGGGCTACCAGATGACCCAGCAATCCCACTTCTGGATGAATTCAAAGGAAATGAAAACAGGATATTGAAAATGTATCTGCACAGCCTGTGTTTATTGAAGCATTATTAACAATAGTCAAGATATGGAAACATCCTAAGTGTCCGTCAACAGACGAATGGATAAAGAAGATGTGAGATACGTGTGTGTGTGTGGTGCTGTGTATATATATACAATGGAATATTATCCAGCCATTAAAACTAGGAAAATCCTGCCATTTGTGACAACGTGGATGAACTTGAGGACGTTATGCTGAGTGAGATAAGTCAGACAGAGAAAAACAAATATTGTATGATATCACTTATATTTGGAATCTAAAAACGCCAAACTTGTAGAAACAGAGAGTAGAATGGTGGTTACCAGAAGCTGGGGGATGGGAGATGATAAAGGGTACCAACTTACAACTAGAAGGTGAAGAAGTTCTGGAGAGCTAATGCATAGCACAGTGATTATGGTCAACAGTGTTGTAGTACATGCTTCAAAATTGCTAAGACGCTAGATTTTAAATGTTATCACTACACAAAAAAGAAATTTTAATTATGTCACGTGATGGGGTATTAGCGAAAGCTACGATGATAATCATATTGCAATCTATAAATGTATCAAATCAATACATCATACCCCTTAAACTTACATAATCTTGTATGTAAATTATATCTCAATAAAAATTTAAAAAACAAACAAAAAGATGAATCTTAGAGTGAGGAGTCAGAAAATCTGGATTCAAATTATGATTTTGTCACTTTTAGTGTAAACCCAGTCCCTTAACTATTTTCATCTTAGTTTCTGTATGCCAAAGTATTATACCAATACTTGCCTTATAGAGACATTATAAAAGCTAGCTGAAGAAATATATGTGAAGTAACGCTTTCAAATATTAACATTTAACTGCAAAGTGATTCTTATATGCTGGTGAGTCTATATTTCTAAGTGATATTATTGTATTACTGTTTATATATTGTCACTGCCCTCCAGTCCAAGACCACCAGGAGCTGTATGTAATTGCTCAAGAAGCAGTAGTCACTTATTGGAGCCAGAATAGGGGGTGTTTGGTCATTTTTCTGGCTTAGACAATGTTTACGACTGTGTCTGTATTCAGCCATGATTGTGTGGTGGTCTTGCTTTCGTCTTGATCCATCACAGAGCAGCCTTGTCTGATGGAGATGTTCTGTGAAGTTGTTTATGTTCAACAGGAGAGCACCAGGCCTGCTGTGAGAGCCTGGCCAGCTCCAGGACGTCAGGCGCTGCTTTTCTCCATCCTGATGTAAACGTGTGTATGTGCAGTGTGTACACACATATCTAGAAGCTCAATGTCAAATTCAGATTTCACAAAACTGATTAAATTAAATTCTCAGCATATTGTTATTAATAGAGACGAAATCCTTTTCATTAAAAAAAATCAAACCAGCTCTTTGTATTTTTATGTACTTCCTTTCTTTCATTTATCTAGCTTTATGATTAAAGCTCTATAATGTTGAATAAAAACATGTATAACTGTCCCAGTAGCTACATAGAGTGTGAAAAATATAAATAAGTGTTTAAAAAATTAAGCAAAAATAACTTTCTTCCAAAAGGGAGAAAATTCAAAACTTTATTAAGGTGAAAAGAATCCCACAAAACGTACATGGATGTTTTTCTGAGTTCTAGGGTTGACTATGTCTTGAACTACTCTGCCTGCCCATTGCCAAAAAAAGAAAAATTATATTTGTGGGGCAAAGAAGAAATAATTATTATTTCCAAAAGATATTTATTCCAATACGTAGCACTGAACGAGACTGCTAAGACAGCCCACCACATCATCCTCATTCTCAACCATGCTTGCATTTTGCATGGAACTATCTATGCCAAATGGTCATTTTTCTCACATTTATTATGTTAACAGGATAAATGCCAACATTTGTCAACATCTTGTAAATGATGAGTCTTAATGAGGCAAGCTACTGTTTCACTCCTCTGAGGAATTTCATAGCAGAATAAGCAAAATATCAGGTTAAAGCAAGTGGGAGGGATTCCCAGAGAGCAAACCTTTTCTATGAAAGTATATTCCTTGAGGTTTTGCTGAGAGTGTGTTCTAGGATCCAGGCCAATTTGGCCGAAACCTTTCTACAACATTTTAATTATATTTTTAACAAATCCTGCAAAATGAGGTTCACATGTTGATTCAGCCAAAAAAAAAAAAAAGCAGTATCTACGAACTGAACAGAAGAGAGAGGGAGTGATTTAGAGATGTTGCCAAAAACCTATGAATACAGTGTTTTTATAATACCGGGCCACGTTCCACTCACATTGGGGTAGGTATAAAGACTGGTGGAGATACATTCTTGGTCTAGAATAAATGAAGCAATAAATTTTTATTTAACACGTGTGCTAGACTCAGAAGTAGAAAATGTGACATTTACAAAAACATTGTTTAAAACATGAGGACGTAAGGCAAGGCAAATGTTAAATAAGATAATGCCCAGGCTTGCCAGTGTGCTCTGTGACAAGCCTGGAAGTCACTGTAAGATTATAGTTAACACCATAGGCTTGGGGTTAGAAATATTACATCTCTCTGTTTAATTACAAATTAAATACACTTGGATGAATCATTTTATTTCCCTTAGTCTCAGTTTCCTTATCTGTAGAATGGAGATAATTGTGCTTACTATAAGAGATTAGTACAATAATAAATGTGATAATATACATCTAACAGTGCTTAATAAAAAGCAGTGTTTGTCACTATTGTATCTGCTCATGAAACCGAAAATTGCTAATCCTTGGTATTAAAAGTGCAAGCATACCTCTGGCATATTGTGGGTTTGGTTCCAGACCACTGCAATAAAGCAGATGTCACAATAAAGAAAGTCACAAGAATTTTTTGGTTTCCTAGTGCATATAAAAGTTATGTTTACACTATATTGTAGTTTATTAAGTGTGCAATAGCATTATGTCTAAAAAAAATAATGTACATACCTTAATTAAAAAATACTTTATTGCTGGGGCCAGCGTGGTGGTGTAGTGCTTAAGTTTGCACACTCCACTTCAGCAGCCTGGAGTTTGTAGGTTTGAATCCTGAGTACTGACCTACACATCGTTCATCAGGCCATGCTGTGGTGACATCCCAAACACAAAATGGAGGAAGATTGGCACACATGTTGCTCAGGTACAGTCTTCCCTGGGCAAAAAGAGGAAGACCGGCAATAGCTGTTAGTGCAGGGCCAGTCTTCCTCACCAAAAAGAAAACAAAACAAAAGAAAACTTTATTGATAAAAAATGCTAACCATCATCTGAGCCTTCAGCGAGTCATAATCTTTTTGCCAGTGGAGGATCTTGTAAAAAGCACAATACCTGTGAAGTGCAATAAAATGAAGTACAATAAAACAAGGTACGCCCATGAATGGTGGGTGGCAGGCTACCAACAGTTTTGTAAAATAAGATGCATCTTATTTTACTTGGGTTGGTGTATGGAGGGAGGATTCCCACGTGAAACCTAGAATCCTTTAGAAAGTAACGAGTGAAGGTTTTAACACTTTTATCCACTATTCACCTCTTAGAAACGTTTACTAATGAATATTTCTATCTGCTGGTAAAGAAAGATTTGCAGTGGGACAGGCAATGACAACAAAATCTTTCCCATCACTGTAGTTACCTAAGAGTCAAGGTGGCTGCTGCAGCTCCAGGCAGTGTGTCCATATCCCAGGCAAGAAGCAGCAGCACAGCAACTATAGCAGCAAAATAAAACTGTCACAGAAATCAAAAGCTTATTTCCACTTATGTATCCTGTGACCACTCCTAATTTGTGTTTGTTTTGCTTCATTTTGTTTTAAGTTGTACATTTGCAACTACAAACAAAATCAGGGCTCTGTTAGTAAGGAAATGAGATTGGTTATCTGAGTGATAATTAGCAAGCTGGCCTAAATCCAGTGGGTAAGTCGTGGATGGAAGGCTGTCAGTCAAAGGGAGGAGAGAGGCAACTGCAGTGTGTGTTCCAGAGGCAAGAGGAGAAATGACATTTTTGAGTGTCATTATGAATGGAACTTCAAAAAAAAGAGAGAAATAGAGGGATGCTGGAAACCAGTGGTTCTAAAGCAATTGATACTTTTTTCCTAAGTGTTGTGGGGAACAACAGGAATGATGTAGGTAGATTTGTGCGTTGGAAGTGTTACTCTTCCCACAATGTGAAAAATTGGACTGGGGTAGACAGTGGACACTGTGGCAGTGCATCCACTAGAGTGACTGGAGGAACAAGTCAGGGAAGACTGTGGGTTAAGTTTTGGGCATATGCAATGTGAAGGACTTTTTAGGTTATCCAAGTGGAGGCGTCCAAAAACCAGTTTGGATAAGTAGGTATAAAAGCCAGGAGAAAGATTTCAACTGTAAACAGACATTTGGCAAAATCAGCATAGAAATAACCAAAGTCATGAGCATTGATGAAACTGAGTAGGAAAAGGGTGAATAAATTCCATAAGATGAGTGGAATGAAGAAGCTGATAGGAGTGGTGAAGGGTCCTAGCAAATCTAAGATCTCTAGAAGAGAAGAGGAAGAAAAGTCCTTGAGGAAACTAAAAACAGGTTAGGGAGGTAATGGACAAGTCAGAAGAGCATGGTATCATGGAGGCGAGAGGCCTGGCCAGCAGGGACAAATAGTGCCCAAGTTTGAGTTATAACACTATCTAATATTTCTGAGTGCTTATTATGTGCCAGGTATTATTCTAAGTGAGGGTTCAGCAGACTCTTCCATAAAGGGCCATATAGCAAATATTTTAGGTTCTGTGGGCAATAAGGTCTTTGTCACAAGTACTCAACTCTGCCCTTAAGCAGCCACTGACAATGCATGAAGGAGGGAGTGTGACCATGTTCCAATAAAACTTTATCTACAAAGACAGGCAGTGGGCCAGCTAAGGATGCTGACCCCTGTTCCAAGTACTTTAAAGGAATTAACTCACTAATATTCAGAACAAAGCTATGAGGTAATTTTATGTTCATTTTATAGATCGGCACACTGAGGCATAGAGTTTAAGTAACCCTCCCAAGATCAGAGAGCTAGCAAATGTTGGACACAGAGCTCAGTCCGAAGTATCTGGCTCCACAGCTTGTGCTCTGAAGTTGTGGCTATTTCCTTTAGCCACAGGGTCTTTAGTGACCTGGGTGAGAGCAGTTTCAAGGCAGGGATGAAGGGAGACACTTAGTGGCAACTGGTGAAATGCAGGCTGTAGGTGAGAAGAGGGAGAATCAAGGGCAGGTAGCTCTTCCAGAATGTTCATCTGTGAAAAAGAAAGAGATTGGCCAAAGGGGAAAAAGGATCAAAACAAGACTTTTTTAATATAGGAAAGACGTGTACTTGTTCAAACGATAAACGGAAGAAGAAGAAAGAAAGGATAATATGAAGAGGTTGCTGGTGACACAGCAAGGAAGGAACACAGGGATGGGGCACTTAGAAAGCAGTGGATACACCTTCCTTTGGCCCCAGCAGGGACAGAAGAAAGATTTTTGTGAGTTCTGTTAATTTTGTAAGTTATGTGAGTGGAAATTTTTAAAATTTCTAAACAAAACCTTCGACTTTTCTCTGTGAAATAGGAAGGCCATCTACTCAGAAAGACATGTTTAAAAATCATAGAGAAGATTTGAATTATTTGATTTGCAGGAAAATAGTTGTTATAATGAAGTAATGTGCTGAGGTTTTGTGTGTCTGAGGTGCCAGATACCTAATAAAGCCTTTTACCAGCACTGTTTCATTCCAGATTTAGAGCATGCCTGTGAAGTGGATATTCTTCCATTGGATTTGGAGAGAAGGAGACTGAATCTTCGCTACATCAAGAAACCTGCCAGTTAAGAAGAGAGGAATCTAACACTTAAGCATTTTTTATTTCAAAGGTAGTACTTTTATCCGTTATTCTATCAGGTCTGCTAGAATAGAACGTCAGGAAGAGCCAAGCAGGGGAAGTTAGCAAGGCTGTGAGCAACAATTGGAGACCACAGTGTTAGAGCATATGATTCTGTTAGTTGCATAGGCCCCTAAGGCGGTACGTGATTAATTACACAATAAATGGTGAAGACATCAACTGTTCTGAAAGACTTGAGGTGTGAGAGGTCATTCCCTGACCCAATCAATCACCAAATTCTGTTTTCCTTCAGCGTGGTTGTAATATATAACTGGAAAAGCATATTGAGAGATTTCCACTATGTTTCTTGGAAAGCAGACTAAGAGCATAGAGGTTAGATAATTCAGTAAAGAAAAAATGGGGCCCACATAGGGTAGGAAACATGAAAATCAGCATTCAAGGTGATCAGACTGTGAGTGAGAAGTTCACTCAGGAACGCAGACCACGACCTGGAGCCAGAGTCAGGAAAAAAAGAGGCACAGCACACAATCATTCATTTGTTCATTTAGATGAAATCATTAGGTACCCATGGTATGCAAGGCATTGGGCTGGGCCATGAGAAAGTAAAGTGAAGGTTAATAGACAGCATCTTATCTCAAGGAAACTGCACCATTGGAGAGGTGAAAGCCATGTACCGTGTCACTAAAACGTGAGAGGAAGGAGATCAAGGTGTCTCTCTGGAAAACATATTGAATGGCAACAGTGAGCCATCTACGTATTTCCAATCATTAACTTATTCACACACACACACACACACACACACACACACACACGCACAAACACAGGGAATCCAAATGGTTGGTTTGTATCACATAAAGAAAAAAACAACTATTTTCTTTCCTGTTCAATTTTATACTCCATCTTGCTTCTTGGAATTAATCCCTCATATTTGATTCCTCACAAAATCACCCACCTTAATCACTATGTATGCCTCTAAAGGAATTTTAGCTATTTCCAAAAACTGCTTCTGTTTTCAAAGAGTGCCAGTTGTCCTATGTGAGAATAATTAAAGAAATGTGCGTTAGGTTCTGTCAGTGAGTATCTGGCATCAAATTTTGAAAACATCCTTGATCTTCCAAAGAAAAGGTGTTGGAACAGATAACACTTAGTCAATGTCCAGGTACTAGGATTTTTATTTTCTGAACTGGTCGCATAACTTTATGTTATTTTGATAGCAGAAGCCATAACTCTTGTAGTAATGAATTGTTATATTTCCTTTCTCGAAAGTCATGTGATCACCACAACAGGAACAGGGTGATTGCTGGTACGAGGTTCCTGGGCAGGAAAAGAAAAAGAAGAGGGAAGAAATGAAGAATGATGTGGAGGGTGAGGCTGGGCTGGAAGCGAGGCCCCTGAGCAACGGAAGAGGAGGAGGAGCCTGTCATCCACCTGCAGACCTGCCTGGTTAGAGCCAGGATCTAGCAGAGATCTGCAGCCTTCCTTCTGAGCTGCAATCTTTGGGCAGGAGAGTTGAAAGGGTCTTTAGCGGTAATTAGTGTGTCCATCTCCTCCTGGCACACCTCCAACTCACCACAAGGATACAACTAATCAGACAATATTTTAGGGTGAAGAATCAGAAAGTATTTTAATTGTACCACTTATTGAGTATGAGGTGTACTTCCTGAACTACTTTCTTGATAGATTTTTGGTGGAGGAGAGTAATGGCAGAGGTTTAAACTCCAGAATTCAGCAAGAGTCACCTCCAAACCAATTTTGGCAAGAAGCTGGGAAATTAGAAAAGGCCAAAGTAGAAAGATTAAATAAATAGTAAGTAATAAAGAATGTGGGAGCTCCCCCATGAAAATACATACACTTTCTTTCCTATTACTTAGTTACTGTCTGGATCTTAAATCCCATCTTTAAGATAAAGTCAGAGGTGAAAAAGTTGCACAAAAATTATCAAGCAAAGCCCACTGACCAGAAGATAAATAGTCATCCAGAGGCCCAAATAAATAAAGAGAAAGGAGAATAGGTGACTCAAGCATGATTCTATTCTTGCTGCCTCCAAGGCATCAAAAGGCTTCATTAGCCATCTCTGGGACAGGGTTGCAGATTATAACAAATTTCCTCTAGGAGTCTTTTTTTTTTTTATCCACACATTCAGAGTTTGTTATCCAATGAGAAGAACCTCTCATGCAGGTGGTAAAACTCTGATTATTTCTGTGGGACAGTAAACAAATTTGGAGCTTAGCTTGTTTTCCTGTTTTTCAAGAAATATTAGTTCTATTTATGTGTGCCCTTATAAAGAGTAGGAGGAAAGCTTGAGGATGAAAGGACTAACTAGGCAGCAGACAAGGACACACGCTGGTTAAAGAAACAGAAGTTTTAGGAGAAAGAAAGAGATACTGAGGTATTAGCCAAAAAAAAAAAAAAGTCTGATAACATCAATCGTTGGCGAAGTTGTTAAGATACCTGACGCTCAAACAGGGCTCAGAGAATTATAATTTAGTACAGCCACTTCGAAGGGCATTTTGACAGAATCAGATATAACCGAAATGGTGAGTGTCCAGAAATTTAAGAATTCTAAGAGGAGCATTCTGAGAAAGAGGAAATAATGTCAATAATCAAACCCTATCAGGTGTCCAGGTCTCTCTAACCAGTGTTCACGGAAACTTGCAGGGGAAGCACGCTCTCTGTGTGGTTCTGCCTGCCATTATGCCAGATTAGATGGGGCACGGCCTTATAGTTACGGTCTCCATTTAAGAGGTCCATCTAAAGTCTTTTCCTGGTTCTGACATTTAATTAATAGCTGTTTGTCCTTGGGTAAATTATCTAATTTTTCTGTCTTAGTCTCCTCATCTGTCAAATGTCAGCAACAGTAATATCCACCCCATACACTTGTTAAAATGATTATTTAAGAAAATGTATGTAAAGCATTTAGTAAAGTGTCTAGAACAGAGTAAATACTCAGTAAATAGAGTTATACAGATATAGCAATTCTGCCTGTGACCATACAGGCTTCCTCAGACAAGCTACTTCAGCCTGTTGCTCGCTCATTTTGTTCAATAGCATAAACTATTGTCCCTAGAAGGCAAAACCATTCACCAGCATTTGGACTATGCTCAGGAGCAAGGCATGGCTGCTGAGGGCAGCAGCAGTAACAGCAGACAGCATCTTCAATCACGTAGAGAGACAGTACACTTAGCGGAAGACTAGAAAATTCCTGCATTGTCTATAAAGCTGGCAATTGCTGTTGTGTTTGGACTTTAGCCCATTGGATACCCACAGGGAAGGGAGAGGGTTAGTGAGCTTCTCATTCACCACTGTACACAACTCCTTAAGGAAGAGTCTAAAGTCAGCTGATAAGAAAATGGAGTTGATGATGATAATAATAATAATAATTAATAATAGACCTTACTAGGTGCCAGGCACAGTTCTCAGTCTTTGACTAGGTATTCCCTCATTTAATCCTCACAACAATCTTATTATCCTCATTTTAGAGATGGGGTAACTGAGGGAGGCTGAGGAGAAGTAACTTGCTCAGGGTGACATAGTAAACGGTGGAACTGGCCCATACGCTTAGATGGGCTGGCTCCAGGTTTCCGTGCTTTAATCCCAGCTGCCGGTCTAAAATCCAAGAAGCCAGTGAGGCAGAAGTCACAGAGCCTGTGCCTGACCCCACCACTCCACTGCCAGATCTATCTTGGGAAAGAGCAGTTAAACCTAAATGGTAGAAACTGCTTCTATTGAGCCCAACCTGTGTTTATGAGGCCACTTGTTAAGAATTAGGTATTCAGCTTCATGGTGCAAGCATGCAAATAAATGTTATAGTAGTTTAAGCTTGAGCCTTAACAGGAAAATCTTATCCTGGTACTGCTGTTCTCTGGAAGAGAATAGTCTTTCTCTATTCCTCTATATATACAAAATCATCATCATCATTTTAGAAAGCTGAGCATGCAGAAGCTAAATCTATATTTTATTTTTTTTAAGTAGGCTCTTGCAAACCACTTAGCTGAGGGGAGGTACTAGCAAACTGATATTATTGATCATATGCTCATATATTCTCGGCTGATTCTTGTGTTACTCTGTGCCCCCACCTGCTGCTATCAGCAGGCAATTCCCATTGACTTCACAGAGAGAACTGCAAGCAAGTTGGCTTCCTGGAAGTAGAGAAGGAAGAGGCTGGAAACATATCCTTGACTGACACGAGAAGAAAAATAATGTTGAAAATGGAGTAAATAATAACAGCTCCATCTCGATGAAGTTGCCAGAAAATGGAAGCAAAAACCTTAAGATGGATAAAGTCTACTTTCTACAGAGAATATATGTAATGTTATCTGATGAGGAAAATGCATTAGTTTCTTTTCTCCAGTGCCTACTAAGTTATGTAGGGTTGAAGGGTTTGGGAGAATAGGGAAGTTACAAGCTGAATAGCGCTAGGAAGGGACACTGCACAGTTCCAGATGTTAAGATGTGGCTTCTTTGGCCAAAGGCAGACCGTTTTGCAATTGTGTATGTTTACAAGGGAAAGAATGGCTTTCCATTTTTTTCCATTATTTCCACTGCTCCTGTATGAATAACCCTGAAAAACATGTATTTAAAAAGACTTTTTAAAAATGAAATGAGATTATTCGTGAAGCTGAAACATTTAGAAAATCATTTTTAATGATGTGACATGGAGCAAATTAATAGGTGTTCACTTTCCTGTACTATGTTTCTGATTTTTTTCTTGTCTCTTTGAGGAAAACCAAACCCTAGCACCCTGAGGCTTAGCTGTTTAGGAGGAAGCAGGATGGCAGCTCTAGCAAGTGCAGCTCAGATTGAGGGATGTGTGTTTAAAACCAGTAAGATATTGACCGTGCCTTAGATCGAATGATATTTAGGTCAAGTAAAGAGTGAACAGAATTAGCGGTTCATATCCTTTCCTCTCAAGATATTAGTGATTTTTTTTATTGATTTACCAGAAAGTTAACCTTTTTTTATATTTGTCATGAATATGGCCCAATTTTTAATTTGACATTTAAATTTGCCAATAAAAATTTTGATATAAAGAAATGCTTAATTTTTAATCAAATAGATTAATAATTCTTTATATGATTTCTGTTAGCGCTGTATACTTAGGAACTCCCTACTCATTTAAAATTAATTAAATAATGATATTTTTCTCTGTCAGTTTCAGTGCTGGCGATATTGATGGTGCTTTCATCTTTACACTCGATTCTTTATCTGAAATTCTATCTTCAAACATAGTTATTTAAAACTAAGCTATTTAGACCAAATTTTTAAAATATATTTGTTGAATTCAGTTAGGAAGAGTGTTGTTCCCATTTTTAATAATGACTGTCATAACCAACTTCAATCCAGATGAGGTAGTTTTTTTTTTTTTAATTACAATCTGCATCTTTAAGTGTTTTTCTTGAGAGAGACTTTAACCTTTTCAGACATTCTCTAAGAAAACCAATCTATTTTAAACCCCAGAGAAATATCACAGAGCACTTAAAGATAACACTTATTATGGGATATGTTATCACCAATATTTTTCACCAGGTAGCTGTAGTTAAAAATAAAAAATGTAGCAGTGCTATATGTTGGTCATATTAGTGCTTTTTTTGTGAGCTACTCCCTGCTCCCTTAATATAAATTCTTAACTCTTGTCTCCCAGACCACTGAATGCATTGTTTGCATTATCAATAACCACGAAAAAATAGCTCCAGAAATCAGAGCAGTCTGGTACGCAGATTGCAAACTCCCGCATGTGCAATGTTACACACAGAAGTACGCACAGTCCTTGTCCTCGACAAGAACTGAACAAGCACAAGAAAAAGAAAAGATGGTCGAGAGTTAAAGCAACCTGGACTGTCCCATGCTCTAAAGCAAAGGTCTCAAAAACTGTTCCTCACACTAAATGACCTCTTTCTGCATAGGAGGGGAAATAGACACTTTACTGAATACAGAGGTTTGAATTGTAGAAAAATCACCATCGTTCCCTCAATAATCCAAACAGAGAATTATCATTCTGAGATCATGGTTCATGGTTCACTCCACTTTCACATGAAGCCATTAATAAGTTATGGGTGTAACTCTTCTGTTGAGGGAAGTAAACTGGGCCCACATTGTCTATAATTACACAACGTAATATCATAGTATACCCAGAAAAAAGATTTATATCCATATGAATAAAAAGTAGCTAACTGGGAATGACCTGATGCTGTCAGTTACATAATCCACAGAGAGGAAACAAAAGTTTATATACAGAAATCTCACATATAGCATTCATGAGTTTTTGTATATATTTATTGTTAAATTAACTATATGTTAATTATACCTAGTTCTCTCTCATTAGTATGGATTTATCTATTCTCAGCAAATGGTTTAGCTGCCACAATTCAATGTTGCTGTTTTAAGTGAAACGAAGAAGGAAACTTTGGTGAGTATTACTATAATACCAGGAATAATTATTACATATTAGTCTCTGGACTAGAAGATTCTTTCCTACCTCCTGCTGTCTATGGGCAAACGAAGTCCACAGCTTTCCTTACACAATACTTCCATTACAATGTTCATTACACCTGAGTGTGAAAACATGCTATATTTGTCTTCTCATTTTATTTAAAACATATGACTAGTGTGTGGATGAGTTAGCAAATCTGAGATATCAGTTACCTGTGCTTTAGTCCTGTAAGGCTGCCAATCCTGGAATTCAGTCATTCCTAAAGGCTCTTCAAAGTTAGTCACTTTGTGAAAGAGGTGAATGGCTATGGCAGCTGATGTGACAATAGCACACGATATTGGCAGGAAGTTCCAGAATGGAATTGTTCTCACATGAAACAGCCAGTGAAGAGAACCATTTGTCTCCCTCATCATTCATGCTCAGAGGCGCACCAGCTGAGGAAATTACCACAAACTGTGGGGAAGAGAAGGAAAACAGGATTTAGTTCATATCTTTTCCATAGACATGTTTCCCCCTGAAAGGTACTCAATGATACCCAGATGGATTTCACAGACATGGGGAAACATACAAACACATTGGAATGTTCAGCCTCCCGATGTGAATGGGCTGTGGTTTTGATTCGTGGAGCCCCCAGAGGAAGATGCAGATGTGGCTAAAGAAATAGTCTGCAGATACACTGGCCAGAATGTAGTGGTCTGGGAAAGCCTCAAACTGTTTCGCTCTGCAATTCTCTTTGATTAAGTGTGTCAAAGATTTTCTCGTTGACCAAATGCTACTCAGGCTCTTAATTATCTTCTCATGTAGGCCCTGACTTTTGAGCTTCCTTGGTCATCCATGCATTGTCCAATTTTAGCAAGAATCCTGCGTAGTCAATGTACCAGAATCTCCTGTCTTTCCTATCTGATCAGTCTTGATATTTGATCAGGTTCCTCATCCTCCACCCTCTGGCTTAGCCAGAATCCCCCTTTACCCCTGATATTTCCTCTTAGTAATTTTCCGTCCACTGACTCCCCCCCCCCCAACATACACCCCCTGTTTCTTGGCTATAAACTCCCACTTTTTGTTGTATTCAGACTTGAGCCCAATCTCTCTCCTCTACTGAAAAACCCCATTGCAGCGGTCTCTCCATCTATCTTGATAGCTCCCCTTGAATAAACTTTGCTGCATATTTTTTTCAGGAACTCTTTTTGACAAGGAAACATATTTGACAGAATCAACCAAATTACTGGATATCCGGTCTCCCACACCCCGTGATAAAGGACTTTCTTAAAAGGTGCATGCAAAGATGCTGATCCTCTGAGAAGTCTCCAACTTTCAGGCAGGTGTTGCACTGGTTGGAAGGTACCTAACCGAATGCATATTCTAGAGCTTGGCCCAATAAATAAGCACTTTCATATGTGTACACAGATATATATATAGAGAGAGGGAGAGAGGCAGAGAGAGAGATTCTGAGCCCACTAAACTTAACTTTCCAAAGAAGTAGAACCATTTTCCCTGCTTATTTTCCTTGCAGAGTTGAGATCTAAAAGACATACTTGTCAACACCAACAAAGTCAGAATCATCCTTTGCCTGTTAGGTCATTTGAGTACAGAGACTAGAATAATCTTCATAAGCTTAAGTGGAATCATACCAGATTTGACTGCCAAATGTGCCAAAAAAGCAAAGGAGTTTGAAAGGATGGGTTGTCATCAAGTAGAGACAAGTGCCTTGCTTACTCACTTGGAAAGTTCCAGAGAGTTTTCTGGATCAGTGCAAACAAGCAAAGATTGGTTTACCAACGTGTTCTTGAAGATCACAGATGATTTTGAGGGCTGGTGTTGAAGTGAATACTAATGTGCTCTGTAATCAAAAGCACATAAAACATTTACTTCCAACCAGTTTCCAAAAATCACTCCTCATTCAGGTAGAGATTAATAAGTGTTGGCCATTTACTGATGCCTGCTGCATACATGAAAATATGTATAAGGAGGAATCCACACCAGATCACTCATGAGGAAGAATTATATAATAAAAGGCTGGAAGGAAGCTTGCTGCATGTGGACTCCAACATGAACAATGCAATAGAAATGGGAAATGAAAAGACATGCCTAAGAAGAAGAAACCCCATCCTAAGGCGTGGAAACCAGGCGTGGGAGTGAGTCTGAAGCCCCAGGTTGAGATAAGCTGGTGTTCAAGCCCATGGGCTTTGGAGTTAATGAGTACTCATTCTACCACTTGTTAGCATTGTCACGGTAGGAGAGTTAGTTAGCCTCTCTAGGACTCAGTTTACCTATCTGTAAACTCAAAATAGTAGTATTTATTTCATAAATTTGTCTTAAATAATAAACGTGATAATATATACGAAGCACTTTGCTGAGATCCTGCAACATAGGGAGTGCCCCCCCCGTGAAGTTCATGTTCTAATTAGAAAAGGACATTAACATTTGAAACATCACTATTACCTATCTTAATTTCCTAACTCTCAAAATTCCTCAAGTTTTCCCTCTATTCTGAGAATTTAATGAGATATCATACATAAAGTATAATTATCACAGTATCTGGAACATTGGAAGGACTGAATGAAAACCAAGCACTATACTATTATTAACTAATATGATCACCCTTCCTCATCTAAGTCAAGACCTTAGACTCATTTTTCACGTTAGTGCCTGAGCAAAATAATTCTAAGATATCTTCATTAAAAACCAAACTTTTGTTGTTGTTTTTTCAAGTGAGGCAATTTGTTTGAGTCACATTTTTTTTTTCCTGAGGAAGATTTGCCCTGAGCTAACATCTGCTGCCAACCTTCCTCTTTTTCTTTGTAGGTGAGCCACCATCACAGCATGGTCACTGACAAATGAGTGGTGTAGGTCCGTGCCTGGGAACTGAACCTGGGGCACCGAAGCAGAGTGCGCCAAACTTAACCACTAGGCCAGGGGCTGGCCCAAAAACCAAACTTTCAAAAAGACTACCCCCATCAGAAAAACAAAAAATGACGTGTAGCTGGGACCTAAAGGATGAGTAGAAATTGGTCAGGAGAAAAGAGGATAGAGGCAACTCTAATGTTCAAAGTCAAGGAGCGTAAGATACACTAGTTGAACTTAAAAGAGAGCTGTACAATAGAATGCGTGTGTCGAGGTGATTAGATTTGAGCCTGGAGCCAAAAGCATGGGGATCTAGGATCCCAAATGCAATCCATCAGCCATTGCTAGCAGCCCTCCCTTCAAAGGAGATGTAGAAGCTAACAATCTTCCACATCTACTACTACCTCCCTGCTTCAAGGCAGCCTCCCCTGTTTTAGATTTTGTTGTCTTCTACCTGGACTTCTGATTTCCACCATTGCCCTGAGCAAATGCCAATGGGATTGTTTTAAAATCTGTTAGATGGTCCCAATCCTCTCCTCAAAGGAGTGGGCATTGACCAACTTTCTGTTCTACAGAGAAGAAAGACAATGTCCCTTTTCTTCTTTTAATTAAGCATTTCATCTTGAAATCATCGTATACTCACATGCAATTGTAAGAAATAACACGGAGAGATCACCTGTACCTTTTACCCAGTTCCCGGCAATTGGTAGCATATCACAAAACTGCAACACAGTAACAGCATCGGGATACTGACCTTGATGCAGTGCATTTCCAGCACCACAAGAACCTCTAACCCTTGTCAGTCACTAATCTCTTTTCCATTTTTATAATTTTGTCATTTAAAGAATGGTAAAGAAATGAAATCATGCAGTATGTAGCCATTTGGGATTTTTTTCCCACTTAGTGAAATTCCCTGGTGATTCATTCAAGTTATTAAATGTATCAGTAGCTAATTCATGTTTTTATTGGTATGGATGTACCACAGTTTACCAATAATGCACCCATTGAATCTGAGTTTTTCCCATTTTTGGCTATTATGAATAAAGCTATGCATATCCATATACAGATTTCTGCGTGAACATAAGCTTTTATTTCTTTGAGATAAATACGCAGAGTACAATTGCTTAAAATACACAAGAGTGGGATTGCTGGGTCACATGGTAGTTGCACACTTACCTTTTTTGTTTGTTTTGGTGAGAAAGAGTGGCCCTGAGCTAACATCTGTTGCCAATCTTCCTCTTTTTGGCTTGAGGAAGATTGTCCCTGAGCTAACATCTGTGCCAATCTTCCTCTATTTTGTATGTGGAATGCCTCCACAGCATGTCTTGATGAGCAGCGTGTAGGTCCATGCCTGGGATCCAAACCCATGAACCCTGGGCAGCCAAAGTGGAGCACAGGAACTTAACCACTATGCTGCGGGGCCAACCCCTTGCATACTTGTTTTTATAAGAAAATTTCCACACTGTATTCCAGAGTGGCTGGATGGCTGGGCCATTTTGCATTGCTATCAGCAGCATATGAGTAATTTAATTTCTCTTCATCCTCCCCGGTATTTGGTGTTGCGACTATTTTTTTAATTTTAGCCATTCTGTTAGGCGTGTAGTGGTATCTCATTGTAGTTTCAGTTTTCATTTCCCTAATGGCTAATCACGTGGAACATCTTTTCATGTGTATATTTGTCCTCTGTATATCCTCTTTTGTAAAATATCTGTGTATGTATTTTGCCTGTCATATAATTGGTTTGTTTACTTATTTTAGTGTTGAGTTTTAGGAGTTCTTTATATATTCTAGATAGCAGTCCCTTGTCAAATATGTGGTTTGCAAACACTTATCTCCCATTCTGTAGTTTGTCTTTTGATCTGCTTCACATGGGCTTTCACGGAGCAAAAGTTTTTAATTTGGAACCAAGAAAATTTAATTTTGATGAGGTCAATTTTTCCTATTATAAGTTATGCTTTTAGTGTCAAGCCGAAACAGTCTTTTCTTAGCCCTAGATAGGAAAGATTTTATAGATTTGCATTTTATATTTAAGTCCATGATCCATTTTGACTCGATTTTTGAACAAAGTGTGGGGTTTAGGGTGCAGCTTATTTTTTGAGTATGGCTGCCCGGATCTGCAGCACCATTCGTTGATAAGGCTGTCTGTATTGGTCTGCTTGGGCTGCTGTAACAAGGTATCCTAGACTGGATGGCTTAAACAATTAATTTAATTCAGTTCTCACAGTTCTTGAGTCTGAGAAGTCCAAGACAAAGGTGCAGGTCAACTCAGTTCTAGGTGACAGGCCTCTTCCTGGCCTGAAGATGGCTGCCTTCTCACTGTGACCTCACAAAGTGGAGAGAACATGCTCTCTCCTTCTCTCTTTTCATAAAGCCACTAATCCAATCCTGGGGCCCCTACCCTCATAACCTCATCTAACCCTGAATACTTCCCAAAGGCCCCATCTCCAAACATAGTCACATTGAGGGTTAGAGCTTCGACATATAAACTTTGAGGTGGACACAATTCAGCCTATAGCACTATCCTAACCCTGTTGAATTATTTGTGTACTTTTGTAAATAGTTTTTACTCATATTTTTTATGAGACTATTTCTGGGCTACTCTGTTTCATTTATCTATGTATCTATCCTTCTGATAATATCACACTACTTTGGCTGCTATAGCTATATAATAAGACAAAATCTATAGAGTGATTCTTCCACTGTATTCTTCTTTTTCAAGATTGTTTTAACTATCTTAGGGTCTATTCCTTGCCATATGAATTTTAGAATAAGCTTGTTTATGTCTACAAAATCCTTGCTGGGATTTTGATAGCAATTCCATTAAATCTATAGATCAGTTTGGGAAGAATTGACGTCTTTACTGCTTGGATCTCCCAACCCATGAAAACAGTTACCATCTCTTCATTTATTTGGGTGTTCTTTGATTCCCTTCTCAACGTTTTGTAATTTTAAGTGTACAGGTCCTGTTCATGTTTTAAGTTTATACCTAGCATTTAACTTTCTTTGGAATGTTTGTAAATGGCATTATTTTTTAATTTTGCTTTCTACATGTTCATTGTTAGTATGTAGAAATGTGATTGAATTTTGAGTGCTGATCTTGTATCTTGGAATGTCCCTGAAGTCACTGACTAGCTCTAAAAGGGTTTTTGCTTTTTTTGTTTGTTTGTTTGTAGTTAGTTTCTTTTTCAGATTCCTTAGGATTATTTATGTGGACAATCATGTCATCTTCAAATAGGGAGTGTTTTCTATCTTCCTTTCTAATCTGTATGCCTTTTGTTTCTTTTTCTCATCTTGTTGCAGTTGCTAGAACTGCCATGTTTAGTTTAGTGAGAGCAGTTAGAATGCGCCCCCTTCACCTGGTTTCCAATCTTAGAGGCAAAGGCTTTCACCATTTAGTATGATGTTAGGTGTAGAGATTTTTGGTAGATGAACTTTATCAAATTGAGGAAGTTCCTTCTGTTTCTCTTTACTGAGAGGGTTATTTCTTTCTTTTTAAGGAATGGGTGCTGGATTTTGTCAAATGCTTTTCCCGTATCTATTGATAGAATCATGTGATTTCTCTTCTTTTGCCTGTTCGTATTATGGGCTACGTTGATTTTCAAATGTTGAGCCAGCCTTGCATACCTGCAATCAATCCGACTTGGTCATATTTTATAATTCTTATTATATACATTGCTATATTTGGTATGCTAAAATTTTGTTGAAGAGTTTTGTTTCCAAAGTCATGAGAGAGATCTGTCTGTAGTTTTTCTTATTTTTTTATTTTTTTGCACTGTCATTGTCTAATTTTGATAAGAGGACAGCAATAGTCTCAAAAGATGAGTTGAGAATGACACCTGTTCTTCTATTTTCTGGAAGAAATTGTGTAATACTGGTGTTAATTTTTTAAATATTTAGTAAAATTCTCCAATGAAATCATCTAGGCCTGGAGGTTTCTTTTTCAAGAGATTTTAAATTAAAATTTGTTTTCTTTAATGATTATAGAATTAAACAGTTTATCCATTTTATCATGATTGGGTTTTGACGGCTTGTTGTTTTCAAAGAACCAGTCCTTTTCTTCCATGTATTTCAAATTTATGATTGATCCTTTTATCACTGTGTAATGACTACTTTGTCTATAATAATTCTCTTTACTGTAATATCTACTTTATTTGATATTAATATAGCCTCTTCTGATTATTTTTTGGATTAATGTTTACCTGGTACATCTTTTTCCATCCTTTTACCTTCAACATACCTACGACACTGAGTTTCAGGTGAATTTCTTATAGACAGTATATATTTAGGTCTATCCTCTTTAACCATTTTGTTATTATCTGTCTTTTGATTGGTGTAGTTAAATCACTTACATTTAAAGTGATTACTGGTATACTAAGGTTTAGCTCTGGCATTTTATTATTTGTTTTCTGTTTGTTTCCTCTGACTCTTCTTCTGTTTCTCTTTTTCTGTTTACTTTCCCCTGGATTGTTTGAATGTTTTGGAGGATTCTGACTTAATTTATTTTATAATGCAGTTTAGTATGTTGCATGTGCAATTTTCTTAGTGGTTGTTCTACGTATTACACGATACATGCATAACTTATCACTGGCTTACCGGTATAGGCATTTTACCACTTTGAGTGAAGTACAGAAGGCTTACAAACATTCAGGTATCTTTATCCTCCCCACTTTTTAAATATAAGTTTATCAGCACAGGCACACCTCATTTGATTGCACTTCGCTTTATTACACTTTGCAGACATTTTTTGCAAGACCCTCCACCAGCAAAAAGATTACCACTCACTAAAGGTTCAGATTATGCATTTTTTAGCAATAAAGTATTTTTTAATTAAAGTATGTACATTATTCTTTTTAGACATAATCGCACACTTAATAGACTAGGGTAGTGTAAACATAACTTTTATGCACACTGGGAAACCAAAAAATTTGTGTGCTTTGCTTTATTGCGATATGTATTTTATGGTGGTGGTCTGGAACTGAACCTGCAGTATCTCAGAGGTGTGCCTGTATTCCTTCCATGTACACTGAGCGCCACATCAGATGGTGTTATACTTTTTGCTTCAACCACCAAATATAATTTAAGAAACTCATGAGAAGTATATTTACCCCTATTTTTACTCATTCCAATGTTCTTCTTTCCTTTCTGAAATTCCAAGCCTTCTGTTTTTATTTTGTTTCTGAGTAGAGAACTTCTTTTAGATATTCTTTAAGAGTTCATTTACTAGCAAGTTCTCTTAGTTTACGTTTGTTGGAGGATATCTTTATTTTCCTTTTATTTCTGAAGGATATTTTTGTGGGGCGTAGAATTCACCGTTGACAGTTCTCTTTTTTTAGAGTTTGAAAGATATTTTGCCACCTTCTTCTCATCTCTGTGGTTTCACGTGAGAAATCTACTCTCGTTCAAATTGATGTTTTCTTCTAAGTTTCTCTCAAGCTGCTTTCAATATTTTTTCTTTGTTTTGAGTTTTCAGAAGTTTAATTATGATATGTTTTGATATGGATTTCTTTGGATTTATTCTCTTTGGGTTCACTCAGCTTTTTCAGTCTGTAGGTTTTCATCTCTTGCCAACTTTGAAACGTTTCCAGACATTATTTCTTTGAATACTTTTTCAGTCTCACTCTCCTGTTTTTCCAACTCTGATGACATAAATTTTAGCTCTTTTGTTAATATACCATAAATTTCTATGCCTCTGTTTATTTCTTTAATCTGTTTTCTCTCTGCTCAAATTGGACCAGTTCTGTTTACTTGCCCTTAATTTCACTGATTCTGTCCTCTGTCATCCCCAGTCTGCTATTGAGCTCAACCTGCAAGAGTTTTTTTTTGCTGTTCTTGTATTTTTCAGTTCTACACTTTCCATTTTGTTCTTTTTGTATAACTCTTGTTTGTTTGCTGAAGAAGATAGGAGACTCTGGCTCCTATCTAGTCTTAGTTTAGCAGGCATTCCCACTGTTTGGTTGTCACGTGAGGACCAGGTGGACATGATCATCTTCTTGATGGGTTTGGCAACACCACCCGGGAAAACATGAGGCACTGACTTGCACTTGCCTCAGTACAGATGGGTGAGGTGGAAGTTTAGCTCCACCTGGCCCTGCGGACACTTTTCCCTTCATTTTAGGGCACCATCTCACATTACTTCTTTGAGTGAGGGGTGCAATCAGCTCCCCACTGAGCACCAACACCATGAGGGAGAGGAGAGGCAAAGGGCTGACTCGCATTGCTTTGTTATTGCATGGTGTGAGCATAAGCTCAGCCCTTCACTGGACCTCACTGACATCATGGTTGAGGAGAGGGGAAGTGGAGCAACAGTAGTCCTACTGCTTACCACCTCATTCTGCCCCATTACTGATGGTCAGGGGTGGAGGATCACCTCCCCACTGGGCTCTGCTGATACTAGATTGGGGAAAAGGAGTACTGACTAGCCCTGCCTCTAACAGCCTCGTTAACTCTCCTTGGTGCTGGGTGGGGATGGAGGTTCAGCTTGATGCTTGATCCTGCTAACATTATCCTGGCAGGGGATTCTGAGCACATTTGGTTCTGTAGGATGAGAAGTGAAAGATCCACTCCCTGCTTGGCCCCACTAACACTGCCAGGTGAGGGGATAGGAGTTCATCTCCTATTCCTAGAGAGGTGTAATGAGGGGATATAGTTTGTATTTATATTTGGATGAGTTGGGGTGTATTGCCAAAAAGGTTTTTGTTGATAGGTCACCCTCTCTCGGTCCTTTGGTTAGGAGAAACAGGCTCTTTTCTTGGAGCTTTTTTCTGGCCAGTGCCTGTTGGCCGTCCTGGATGGAGGCTCCTGCAGATCCCACCCAGGATATATGGGAGCAAAAGGGAAACCCAGAGAATCCCCACATACCATTGTCTTCCTCGTGTCCTAAGGGTCCTTGATAGTCCATATTCTCCTGTCTACCTTTCAGAATCTTCTATGCTTATTTTGAAGTATAAGGAGGATGTGGGAATTATGGGCTGCTCTGTGTTGCTACAGTGGGAAATCTTTACCAGTGTCCTTTTAACAACAGGATTTGGTCACCCTCTACCTCTCCAATTTCATCCCCCACTGTGCTCCTTCTCACTCTTTTCCTCCCAGGCATAGTGGCTTCCTCACTATTCCTGCAACATGTTAAGGAAGCACCCACCACAGGGCCTTTGTAGTTACTGTTTCCTCTGACTGGATCTCCTTCTAGACATCCATATGTCCTTCTAATCTCTGTTCCAATAATCCCTTCTATGGAAGGTCCTCCTGAAGGACCCCTCATGTAACAGCAACCCTCGCCCCAGAATTTGCGGTCCCCATTACCCTGCTTTATTTGGATCCATAGCAATCATCACCATTGGACATATTACATCCTTACTTGTTTACTATCTGTCTCCCATAAGGAAGAGGACTTTGTCTCTATTTTATTCCCTCAATAATTTTAGTCCAATGAATAAATGATATAGAAACTATCTTTCCCATTTTCAAATTAAAAACTGAAGTAGAAACTAAAGTGTAGAGAGATTAATTGACCTGCATAAGATTAGCTTCTTGGAGGAAAAACATTGCCCTGCATGCGTAGAGAATGGGATTCTTTCTGTATTCTTGCTTTGTGGTTATCAGTCAATTGACTGGACAATCACAAGCCAAGTATGTTTAAAATGCTGCTCTGACAGCTGTGTAGGGTGTGCAAGTATGGGGTGCCCAGTGTCCATGGCTTACCCAGACAGCAAAAGTCTGTCTAGACTTCTTTCTACAGAAGCCATCTTAGAAAGACATGAGAAAGCCTTTTGCCTAGGGAAATTCACACTATTTCTCAGGCACATGTTTGATTGTTCAATGTCAATACTCAAGGATCTAAGTGCTACATAAGCTTCATTACTTTATAATTATATTTCAATTTCAAAAGTGTTCCTTCTATTTGTTTTCAGGGAATCTCTTTTGAAACTTGTCAAGTAATTAGTTGATCAGCTTACCTTTTAGCATCAAGTGGTATTTTATCTTAATCTAAGATGTCTTTAATAACAAGGTATCAGTGATGTGTTAATTCAATTCAGAAGCCTCCAGAGACTGACTTACATTATATTCGTCATACAAAAGCAGAGATTTACTCAAGTGGAATGTGAATATCTGTGTTCAGTTATATTTAGCACTGTTAATAAGCTATGAATTGAAGACAAAAATAAGTGCTTCTAAACATAATATATGAAAATAAAATGTGTAATATTTATTAAATATAATAATACAATTATTTCATGATGTAGTTCTCCTTTTGGTCTTAGATTTTGGAGACTCAGAGCCAAATTTAATTTAAAAGTATAGCAATGAATTCATTTTGTGTGTCTGCCAGAATCACATCTTCTTCACCTTTTTAAATGGACTTTATACTTTTATACTTTTCTAGGACTTCCTCTCTCTCTCTTTCTCCCTCTCTCCCTCCCTTCCCCCCTCTCTCCCTCTCTCCCTCCTTCCTCCCTTTCTTCCTTCCTTCCTTTCTTCTTTCTTTCTTTCCAACTCTTAAACTCCTTAAACATCTTAAATCTTTCTTAAACTCTTAAACATCTTAAACTCCTCTAATTCATCATTTTAAATATATATATGCTTACAATATCTTGTAGTAAATGTTATAAATATAATTAAAACTTTGCTCTACCGAACAATCTGATATCTTTGCAGAAAGCTAGCTGGACTTTGTAGATTTTAGGAATTGAATGACCTCTCTTGTATCTTACATTAGTAGTAGGGGCACCAAGAGATAAAACCCTCTGATAAGCCTAACCCCTTGATTTTAGAAAGCCTATTCATGCTTGCAGTATATACTCAAATATAGTGATTGCTTGGTTTGCTTGTTCCATCCAGAATGTCTGGGATATTCTCTTAGTTTTCTGCATCTTCCTGGAAGAGAGGTGTAGGACAAGTATTTGAACAGGCATTAATCCCCCGCCATTATGGATACATGGGATTTGAAAAATTATTGCTAGCATTAGGACTACTTCTTAACACTGCTAAGCAACAGAGACTTCCAAGAAATTGTGCAAAACACAGGAAAAGAGCAATGCTCTAAGGCAGGAAAGCCTAAATGCACAGACTGTAAGGCTAGAAGCCTGTGCTCCCCTCCCAGCACCCTTACCTACTGCATTGGGACCTGAGACAAGCTCCTCATCTCTGCAAGGTTTCCTTATGTATAAAATGCAAATCATAACAGCACCTACTTCCTGGGATTGGTGTGAGGTTTAAATGTGTTAATCTTCAAAAAGCACTTGGAAGAGTACCTGGCATATAAGTGTTAGCTATGATTTCTGAGCAGAGGTTGACACTACAATCCTACAGTATCCATGGGCCAAGAGACAGTTATATCACCTTACAACCATACCTCCTGATGGCACAACAGAATTAGAATCAAAAGCTACTGAAAATGGCTAAGGAAGAGTGTGGTATCATTGCTGTATCATTTTTAAGTAACTGCACTAACCCTGAATCTGTCTTCATTTCTTTCTAGAGTCTTATCACAAATGTTTTTACTTACATATTCATTCAAAACACATTTATTCCACTGCTTTAAGGTAGGTTCTGTAAGAATATCCAAGATGTGTTATATTCTACCTTTAAAGTCCTGTGACTGGTATTGTAGGAAAAAGTAGAAAATTAGAAAGATAGGTGGATAGATGGATGGGTGATAGATAGATAATAGGTAGATAAAGATCAGATGTAAAAATACATAGATCAAATCTTTGTCCGTCACTTATCTGTCAACACGACCTAAGACTGAATGATTTTATAGCTTCTGACCCTACTTTGTAGGAAGTTCTTAGCAATATCCACTTATATTTTTCAAATGATTGGTCAGTTTTAACCTTTGATATTTCTAGTTGTCATTTTATGTTTAGCTAAACCCACCAAACTATTTGCTTCTCATGGAAATATCTTGCTAAATTAATCCTCTATTTCTGACCAGCAATGTGGAATGGGCATGTCTTTGCTTTTGCAAACACTCTAGTACCCTCCCCCTACTAACAGCTTGATTGTTTCTGGGGGGGGGAGGGGCAGAATTTGCCACCCCAAAATGTGTCTCTTTGGCTTGATTATTTGGGGATGCTTATTTTTGAGGACAAAAAACTCAGGAAGAAACTTTGAACTTCCCTCTAACTGCCTAAAAGAATTTAAGATAGGAGGCCTGTTCCAGGAAGGAGCTATCACTATAGATAACTCTAGCATAATATGAGCTAGGTGTGGTACACAAGGAGGAAACTAGCAAGGCCCTTTTTTTTTTTTTTTTTTTGAGGAAGATTAGCCCTGAGCTAACATCTGCTGTCAATCCTCCTCTTTTTGCTGAGGAAGACTGGTCCTGCTCTAACATCTGTGCCCGTCTTCCTCTACTTTATCTGTGGGATGCCTACCACAGCATGGCTTGACAAGCGGTGCGTAGGTCTGCACCCAGGATCTGAACTGGCAAGCCTGGGGCCGCCGAAGCAGAATGTGCAAATTTAACCACTGTGCCACCAGGCTGGCTCCCTAGCAAGACCCTTTTAACCAAAGTCTTCTCCATGCCCCATTGTCTCTCCAAGGCATGGCAAACATTTGTTTACCCAACTTTTGCTTTCCCTCTCCCTATGGATTGCCTTCCTCCCCATGAATTTCCAAACCACTACCCCCAACATCCTTCTTTGTCTTTAGCTGAAGATGGTATATAAGGCGATGGCTTTATCCATCTTGGTGGGTTACTTAGTTCTCTTGGGTCTCTTTCATGCACACACGTTATTGAGGTTTTGCTTGATTTCCTCCTGTTGCTCTGTCTCCTGTCAATTAAATTCTTAGACCTGCCAGAAGAACCTAGAAGGGTAGAGGAAAATTTCTTCCTCCCCAACACTGGAATTAGGGGTGGAGGGCTCACGTTGTCGGCCCATATCACACCCCCTCCCAGTTTCACCCCTGCTCAGTTTCAGTGTGCCAGAAGGAATTGACTGGGTTCTTAACCCACACATCACTATAGGCCTCAGTTACGGATTTGTAGATTGTTAGAGATCCTGGCCAGCTGAAGACATTTTGTTTATCTGGTGACTGGCAGAGGGAAGGGGGCCTTGCCAGCAGCTATATTTGCTATGTTTGCCTAACATTTAAATGGGAGAAAATTCCCTTGAAGCTTTCTCCCAACGCAGTGCTTTCCTTTGCCCTTATGTCCCTTTTATTTTCTTGCCCTGATGTCTGCTGCCTGCGAGGCCCTCCTGCCCTGTCTCCGCCCTGGCTGCTTGGGCTCTGCCTCCAGCTCAGATGAAGTCGAGCAGGCCTCCCAGGCCTTGGCACATGGCACAAGGAGGCAAGGGAGTTTTCCCTTTCTTGCTTTGTAACTCTTAATGATCTTTTCTTTGTAACTCCCATCCCCAATTATGTTCTCAAAAGGCAAAGTCTATGCATATGTACACAACTGAGAGACTATCTTCTCCTTGTTTTTCTTATGATTGTGCCTGTGAATAAAACCCTGAAATTATCAATTGGATAATAGAGCAATGCAGCTCTTCCAAATGGTTGGGTTAAATTGGCTGTGGTTTCAAGTAGTATTATCATTAATAATAATAGTAATAACCCTCCCATCAGTCGAATATTCATTCACACATAAAAGCATACAAGCCCCCTACTCTGGAAGCATCCAGGGGATTGCTGTCTGGACAGAATCCTCTAGATACCGAGAAAGGGAATGCCTGGACAGAGACACCATGGAAGGCTCCTATGCACTTTCCTCACCCCTCCAGTCTTTCCTCAAGGCCTGGTTCTATTCCCACGTTTCCCTGGCAGCCCAAGCCCTCCATGATCCCTCCCTCCCTGATGGTATTTATTAGGTATTTGTTATCTCCAGCACTCATTTATCACTTACAATGCTGCCTTGGATTGTTATTGATCTTTTAATGTGTTTCCTGTCTCTTATACTTTTATCTTTCTGCCTCACCCCAGTTCCTGTCTTCTACTCCTACAAGATTCACATTTATCAGGGGTAGCTACTGTCTCTCAAACTTCTTACAAGTGTCTTAATTAACTCAGATCGTTCCCTTTGAATCCTCCCATCGAGGTGAGCTCCATACATTCCAAAGAATTTGATACAGCTTGTCGCTCTTGCTGACACTACTGATAATATGACCAACATTTACTGTGCTCTAACTCTATGCTGCGTGATATGCCAAGTCCTTAGAGAAGATTATTTCATTAGCCCTCATTGTGTCATTAAACCTTGTTAATTCTATGAGATGGGTAATATTTCCCCCATATTACAGATGTTGTAACTAAAGTTCAAAGAGGTTAAGCAAATTCCTCCAGGTCATACCCCTAGTAATTTTCAGAGCTGGTCTGAATCTAGGTCCAGAGTTCTGAAACTCCATGTTATTCTGATGATAATGATGGAAGAAGTCTGTGGGGCACACTCTTTCCTGACAGGAGCTATCACACTCGTCACATAATTCTCTCCTGTAACACTGAAAAGCAAACAAAGAAAATTACGAAGGAAAAAGTGACTCTGTATATGAAGGAGTCAAAAATAATTCTCCGATTCTTTAAGTATCAGGACAACCATTGCATTAAGGCCCACCATGACTGTGGAGGTTGTTTGAAGATTTGTGGAAGAAAAACAACAGATCCTGTTTTTATGATGTTTAATTCAGTAGGTGAAAGGATCTCGGTTCAAAATGTTGTGCTGGCCCTGTACCACACAGAGCTGGCTGAGGAGCAACAGGAATATCTTTCCCTTCCCATGGCTTTCTTTTATTCCTCTATTGAGGCTGGCACAGCCCTGCTTCTGAACTCGTCTCTACATGGACATGGAAATTCTCTCAAGACCCAGTAAAATATTTCCAAGCAAAAATACTTCACTAAACAATATTCATCTCTGTCTAATCATGGCAATACTGTCTTCCTATATGTTATGCCTCATAGGCATGTCATAAAATGTTTAGAAGCTTATTAAACCATAATTTTTTCCTGCACATTCCAGTTGTATTATTATAAGTCCTTGGTTATAAACATTTTCCTGGTATTTATCACAACACTTTTGTGAATATCATTCTCAAAGCTTTCTTTGTATTATGGTAACTTCAGCTGTGTTTCACTGTCACCTGATTGCACACATTGCCTTTGTTTGGGGCCTATTGTTTAATGACGAGGAAATTGATCCTTTAGCAATTACCTATTTATTGGGGCTGACCAAGGTCAGAGATATTGCTGGAAAAATTTTAATGCTGGTAAAATCGAACCAATAAGAACTCACTTGTCTATCATTTTCCCTTAGATATTAAATGATTGAAATTAAATAAAATATGATTGCGCCATTTTGGATGATTGACAACATCTTCCTCTAATTCCTCATTACTTCCCTATTGTTTTGTCAGGTTTCCCTTTGTTTTATTGGCAGTGCTTGGTTTTCCTGCATGGTTGTAGTATCTGTTCTGCTAGGATTTTTCCTTCCTTCTCCTCACACCCAGATGTACTTCATCATGCAGCCAGGAGAGACTGACATGACTTACCTTTCACATTTTCTACTTTCCCTGGTGATGGGGGATTTGTTGACATTTTCTGCAAACCCTGTTGCTATTATGAGTCAGAAACTAGATTTCAAGCTCCAGCACACTCAGAGTTAAGCTGCATTGAAAAGATGGAAAAGGAATCAATGGGAAAAACTTACAAGATTTAAAGTTAGAGACCATTTGTAACAATAAAACAATTCCATCCCCCAAAACACAACCGTTTACACGCATCATCTACCACAGTTAGACCACAAGGTTTTTCTCCTTTCAGAACTTTATAAAACTAGCCCCTTTTGCTTCCTAACCTACTGATCATGATCCCAACTAGTAAAATTATCACTGTTATTATTGTGACCATTTTGTAATTAACATATAGTTGGTTATACAGAAAAGAAAATCTTTGCAGATAGGAAAACATTCCTTCTAAACTTTAAAAACCATACAGCATTTTCGTGGTCTTGAAACAGAAGTGAAACCAGTTAGTTAGAATTCCTTTGTGTGTATCTGCCAACATCCAAGTTTCACAGGTTTGGAGAATTGGGTGCTCTTTAAAGTATTACCGAAATTATAGTCTGTCATATTCTAAGTTGACAATTCCTAAGTCTCCATTAAAAGAGAAGTGTATCCACATGTGTGACCCGCACAAACATACTGTGCTTACACCAAAGTGCACGCAGAGGCTAAATGAGGACCTTTATCTTCATACACAGTGTGAACGTAGATAAAACTACATGATTCTACATTCATGGAAACTCACACACACACACACACACTGTGTGCCTCGTCATTGGTTTAGCCTGTTTTCTGCCACTGAGTTTAAGGATATTTTCAGACTTATCCAAACGTTTCATTTTTGCAATTATTGTTGGGATTTTTTTTTTATCTTGCTCTACATAGAAAATAAAATTGTGATTTAGATAGTTTGGTCCCAGCGGTCCTGTCTGCGCTCAGCAAATGGTTCCATGTCACTCTCTGCATCACAATATGGGAGCCACCGAGCTTGGCGGCAGCTAATCCTCTGAGCCTGTTAATAAGCTTAGGAGCACGTTCATTGAAGGCTGACGCGTTAGGCACAAACAGGGAGAAAATATCTACTGGGGGAAGCTGAATTGGTTTTAATCATCTGCTAATCACCAGTAATGAGACCTACTCTGGGGAAGAAAAGAAAAACAGATAGTCGGAGGGAGGTTTTGTTCTTCACAGCAGAGTAACAGGGAAGGAGAGGGCAGCTGTTATTAGGAAAGAAAGGATGGAAAGAAAGAAGGGATTTGGCCAGAGCAGATGAAGCGTCCTCTGCTGTGCTCCGTTTTGTTAGCTGAGTGTTTTTTTCATTTGGTCTCTGAAACTTCAGATCTTTCAGGGTCCCTGACAGCCCACCTCTAAGATCTTGCTTCTCGAAGAAAGGACTTCCGCTTCATCTCCGTTTGCATCTGCCCCTCTAGCACTCTCCCATAGCACTTTACAGAGCACCTTAGCTGGAGGAGAGAAGAAAAGGAATGACAAGGGAGCTCAGGATTGGGGCCAAAATGAAAAAGGGTGTGTGCAGAAAGAAAGCTGGGGGAGGCATCGAGAATCCTCATTATGGGGGGGGGGGAGTGGCGGGGGGCCGGGTCCTGACCAAGAGTCCAGAAAGGAAGAATCAGTTGCAAAATGGTCGGTCCAGCCAAATTGGGCAGACAGTCTTTTCAAGTCCTAGGCTCCGTGTTTCAGGAAACTCCAGCGCAGTTATGACTTTGCTGTTATTCTGGATGCTCTCATTCACACACCCTTCCTTCAGCAGTTCAAACTCTTGCAAGTGCTAATAATATAGCCATAGTTCATGTGATGGATTAGGAATGCTGTTCTACATTGGACCCGTGTTCTCCATGAGAAACTAATAATACAATTACTTGAATAATATTTCTAGAATGCGGCCAGCCCGTGGCCGAGTGGTTAAGTTCACGCGCTCCGCTTGGGCAGCCCAGTGTTTCGCTGGTTTGGATCCTGGGCATGGACATGGCACCACTCATCAGGCCACGCTGGGGCAGCATCCCACATGCCACAACTAGAAGGACCCACAGCTAAAATATACAACTATGTACTGGAGGGATTTGGAAAGAAAAAGCTGGAGGAAAAAAAGAAGATTGGCCACAGTTGTTAGCTCAGGGGTCAATCGTAAAAAAAAAAAAAATGTCTAGAATAATCAATATATACGACTGAACTATTACAATAGCTTCCTTGTCCACAAGTGACTCGTCTTTCTCCAGACACTCCTGCATGCAGTGCCAGAGTGAATCACTAAAACACAGCATCTGTGGTCTCCCCACCCCCTGCTCCCAGCTCAAAAATCTCCACCGGCTGTCAGTCACCTTCATACTGAAATCTAAACTCTGTGTCCCTGGCTTCAAGTTTCATCATACTCTGGCCCGTTCTCTCCTCCCAGTCTCACGGTCTAGACCTCTGCCCACGTACTCTCTGCTTCTGCCTAATGCAAAGGCTTACTGTTCTCATTGAGCCTGGCCTCCCCCGTGGCTTTTGTGAGCCCTGTGTGCCCTTGATGTGCCCTTTGCTGACTGCTATTTTTTTTAAGTTTACCAATGCTTAATAGTTTGCAAGAAAGACTGCTTCCCTAGCCTAAATAATCCACCCCCTTCCCTCGGGGCTCTCATGGCAATTTGCTTCCAAGTATCCTGAAGCACGAATCCTATTCTCTAGAATCATGACGATTTCTGTACCAATCTCTTCAACTCCAGGGGCAGGGTCACTCTTCTTTGCATCTGCACACCATCTAAAACTGGCCTGCACAGAGTAAATTCTCCACTTGTTGAAATGGACTGAATTTTAAGACCTTTAGCAGAAGAAATCAATATTTTTGCATTTTATAAATGTATATTTAAATAGTTAGGACTCGGGGTATAAGAAAAAAGGTAAACCTGAGCATTCATATTTATTTTTATTTGTTAGCCTTAATATGCATTATTCCTGCTATAGGCAATGAGTTGGGGGTGGGGAACAGCAGAGTAGAATTATAAAGCATAATTTGGAGAAAAATGGAAAAAGCAAAGCTGGTGGAAAGCATTCATTAAACATCTGAGTCATCATTTCATGAAACTCTTGACATATACCAGCAAATACCGAGCCCCTCCTAGCTGAGGGGATGCACCGTCTCTGCCCTGGGAGAGATCACAATCCTAGAAGGGAAGGAAAACATGTAACACAGTGCTAGGGCATCATATGAACCTGCAAAGGCCCTGGGAGTACTGAGGAGGCAAGACTCCTGCTGGCTGAGAGAACTTCCTGAGGGAGAGATCAAGAGAAGAGGTGACCTGAATGTCACAATCCTAGAGACTAAGAGATCTCCAGGAGAAGAAAGCCAGGACTTCCAAAAAGAGGAAAGGTAGAGGCATCAGGAGGTCAAAGAAATCAATGTGTTTGTTAGGGGAATGCTGACTAGTCTGGTGTGGGTAGAGGGGGTTTGTAAGGCCATAATCAAGAATTCAAAGAAGTGGATAGACATGGTATTAAGGTCTACCTCTGAGCCTTGTGATGAGCAAATGGAGTGGGGGAAAGATGTAAAAGCAAGTGTGCCTTCTATTCTGATCACTGCCCATGTTTCCCACTCTAGATTCTGTGTTCTAAGAAGTGAAAATCCATTTGGGTGTCATCCCATCGAAGAGCCAGCCAGAAGAAAATGATCCTTTTAGATTGTGCAGCACGGACTGTGACACAAAGTGAGCACTCACTGTTCATGTGATTATCATCATCATCATCATCATCATCATCATCATCATCACTTATTCACAATAATAAGAAAAGTTGAAAAGAAAACTAGTTAAATTCCTTTCTTTTAAAGGAGGGAATTGTGGTCCAGAGAGAGGAAGTGACTTATCAAACATCAACAGTTAAAGGGAGTGATACCTTTTAGTAGCATAAAACATTTCAAAAGCCTTTGATATCTGTTGGCTCAGACATAAAGAATGTGAAGTAAAGAGTGGAGCTGCCATTTCCTCAACATGAAGATGATGTGCTCAATACTCACTGCTAATCAAGGGCAGAGAGAATTTGAACTCAGATCTTGCCCCAGTCACCACATCTCCCTTAGTCAATATATCTGCATCCCATTCAGTAACTGAAAAATGAGTCCTATTCAAGTCCGCTATTCACAGCAACCCTATTACAGCGTTAGTTTACTTCTAAAACTGAGCATTTAAAATGCTTCTCAGACAAGGGAAAGAGCAGAAGGAATACACAAACAGGATTTCATCAGACTAAAGAGCTTCTTCAAGACAAGGGAAGACAGGATTGAAACAAAAAAACAACCCACCAATTGGGAAAAAATATTTGCAAGGTATATATCTGACAAAGGGTTAATCTCCATGCTATATAAAGGATTCATACAACTCAACAACAAAAAATCAAACAACCCAATCAAAAGATGGGCAGGAGACATGAACAGACATTTCTCCAAAGAAGATATATGATGACCAATAGGCACATGAAAAGATTCTCATCATCACTGATCATCAGGGAAATGCAAATCAAAACTACGCTAAGATATCACCTTACACCTGTTAGCATGGTAAAAATAACCCAAACAAAAAGTAACAAATGTTGGACAGGTTGTGGAGAAAAGGGAACCCTCATACACTGCTGGTGGGAAGGCAAACTGGTGCAGCCACTAAGGAAGACAGTATGGAGATTTCTCAAAAAGTTAAAAATAGAAATACCATATGACCCAGCCATCCCACTGCTGGATATCTATGCAAAGAACTTGAAATCAGCAATTCTAAAAGTCCCATGCACCCCTATGTTCATTGCAGCATTATTCACAATAGCCAAGACGTGGAAGCAACCTACGTGCCCATCAACTGATGATTGGATAAAGAAGATATGGTATATATATATACAATGGAATACTACTCAGCAATAAAAAGGATAAAAATCGTCCCTTTCACAACAACATGGATGGTATTATGTTACCATTATATTACTTGAGGGTATTATGTTAAGTGAAATAAACCAGATAGAGAAAGACAAACTCTGTATGACTCCACTCATAGGTGGAAGTTAAACATGTAGACAAAGAGAACAGATTAGTGGTTACCAGGAGAAGCGGGTTGCGAGGTGGTCACAAAGGATGAAGTGGTGCACCTACAACACGACTGACAAACAATAATGTACAACTGAAATTTCACAAGGCTGTAAACTATCATAATCTCAATAAAAAGTTAAAAAAAAAAAAATGAAATGCTTGTCAGCGGACTGGCCTAGAGGCACAGCAGTTAAGTTTACATGTCCTGCTTCGGCAGCCTGGGGTTCGCCAGTTCAGATCCCAGGTGCGGACATGGCACCGCTTGTCAAGCCATGCTGTGGCAGGCGTCCCATGTATAAAATAGAGGAAGGAGGGCACAGATGTTAGCTCAGAGCCAGTCTTCCTCAGCAAAAAGAGGAGCATTGGCAGTAGATGTTAGCTCAGGGCTAATCTTCCTCAAAAATAAAATAAAATAAAACAAAATAAAATAAAATCTTTGTCAGGGGGGCAACATTCTACTGTGGTGAAACAATGGATCGGCCAGAATATTTGTTCTAGGGTTTAATTGATTTTCAGTGGCAGTCTAGAATGATAGGGCAAGACAAGACCTCCAAGCTCATATGGTATCTCCAGCTCCATCAAACTGTAGATTTGGCAACTGAATCCAGAGACATGAAGTGACTTTCCCACAGTCACAAAGCAAGTATTTGGCAGATTCTAGCCAAGTTCCCTGGTTATGCTGCACCACCTTGCCTGCATGGGAAGAGACAAGGGAGAATGGGGGACGTCAAGTGCAGAAAGAGCCATACTGTCTACCAGAGCACTTACGGCGATGAGGGTAAGAAATACATGCCCTCCTCTGCAGGAAGAGCATCTTGAAGGAAAGGGAAGGGGGAATGTCCATGGCACCTTTAAACCCTAAGCTGAAAGAGATTACCTAGAAGAACACAGGCTTTAGAAACCAGGGACATTGATTTAGCTCTTATATCAGCCAGTTTCCCATGTGTGGCCCTTTATGGCCCAAGCCTCAGTTTGCACTTTTGCAAAATGGCAATAAAAATAACACCTGTCCCGCCTACATTTACTGGGTTGTTGTGAGGCTGTGATGTAATCCCGTGAAGAACAACCTACAAGTCAGCCCGGGGAAGTGGCAGGAGGTGAACAGGCTGGGGTGATGCCTGAGCTGAGGGCCTGAAATGTGATTAGAAATGAACAGAGGAGGAGAGGTGGTGGGTCCTTGCCACAGCAGAAACACCCTGCAAATCCCTAGAGTGAGACAGCAGAGATGGTGCCTGGAGAGAGCTGTTAGCAGGCCCTTGGCCAGAGGGCAAGCTCAGGGCAGAAAGGCTGGGTCTGTAAGACAAAGGGTTGGGCCTTTATCTTGCAAGCTGTGAGGCGTCTCTGGAAAGTTTCAACTGAGGAAGCTCAGGTTAATTTCTGATCTTTACTTTAGAAAGATCTCACAGGCAACAACGTCAACAAGGAATTTGAAAGAGATACTAAAGGCAAGGCCGTGGTTGGGAGGGGCGGTGGAGACTTCTACCGAGGCAATGCCTGTGGAAATGGAGGGAAATTGGCCAAGTTAAGAGCCATTAAGAAGTCTGAATCTTCAGGGCCTGCTGAGTGATGCAAGTGAATGACTCCCAGCTTTGCAGTTAAGAAAACTGGCTGGATAATGGTGCTTCTACTGACCTGAGTGATATTGGGAGAATGGGTTGAGTGCAATGTGGAATTAAGTTTTGGATGTCCTTGAAGGGAAGGGGCTTTGGGGTCAAGAAGACATGGATTTCAGTCTCGGCTTCAGCACTTTCCAGGCATGTATGAAACAATGAGGTAAAGCCTGGAACGTACAGAGGACCACATAGTTAAGGTACAGGATGATGGTGGTGGTGGTGGTGGTGCCCGGTGGTAGCTAGTCATCCAGGTAAGCATTCCAAAAGGAAAGAGCTTTGACTAGTGTAGGTCACAGTACACTTAGCACATGAGGGACAGAAATATAGAAAAGAATTAAATCATCCATGGGTCATATACATAGTTAGGAGAGAAAATTGGAGAAGACGCAGCCCTGCAGGACAATATTTAAAAGATGAAGAGAAGAAGAGAGTTTCACCTTGAGAAACGGTGGCAACAGTATAAGAAGAACGAATTATTGAGTGAAAGATGATGAACAGCAGTTTTCCACCTGCAGTGCACCCTCCATGAGGCAAAGACTATGTCATGATTGTCTTTGTATTGCCAATCACAGTACAATACCTGGATTAGTGTAGGTGCTAAATAAAACTTTATTGAGTAAACGAACTTGCACCCTATATCACGTTTGCTATGTCCCACCTCAATGGCCTCCACACATCTTCAGTGCTCTGGTCTCAGTATATCCGTATCCAGAAAATGGAACTCTTAATTTAGTGATTCTTAAAACTTTACATTATACTTTCACTCCTAGGACTCATGGGATATTTCACAGCACCAATGTGGGATGTGTGCGTGTGTGTGGCAGAGTAACAGGCATGTATGGGTGTATATGTTTTTGGTGAGTGGAGGTGACATATATAGAAATGGAATCATCTCCATATTTTTGAGAGAGGAAGAGCCAATGCTCTACTTAGTTGATTAATGACTAATTTGCTTTACATAGTAAACATAGCCCAACACAGAAAAAGAAGTATTTGGAATAATGATGCTGTATTTAGAATATGTAAAAAGAAACGAACTTCAAGAAAGTCCAAAGGTTTATCAAAAAAATAATAATAATACTGTGTGCGAGGGGGTGTATGGGGAGCTGTATGGAAATAGGTAGGGACTTGGCTACCGCCATTCTCTTTGGAACTCAGAAGTTCTTTGGGCTTTGTTTTCGAATTCGTCTACTTTCCCAGCTCTGTGATAGAAACTCCACTATAAGAATTTTAGTATCTTTGTGTTCTCCTACGGAAGAACATTAGGAGGACCACCTTGCTAGACTAAACACAGAATTACACATTCAACGGCTGTGGAAAGCGTGAAGAGATTCTCATCTATTCCTTGACTTCTAAGAGACCTGAACAGTCTCAAATTTGCCTTTGCAGGAAGGCTAGGTGATCGAAAGCAGAAAACATAGGTTTTAGAGCCAAATGGTGAAATTTCAGAAAAGCAACTGTTTATCACCAGGCAAGTTGTTTATCCTCTTTGAGTTTCATTTCCCTTTTTATTTAACAAATGATGCAATGTCAACCTCTAAGCTCTTTTTTCCTGGGAGCCCAAAGTGAAATGGCTTACGTAAAGCATTCTTGCACACGTTTACAATGGAGGGTGTATTCAGTAATTTCACCTTTCTCTTCCTATCTGATCCAGGTATAGTAATAAACTAAATCGCTGCTTGACGATGTGTGAATTCAAAAGATCTATGTAGTTCAGTTACTAAAAGTAGATACTTATGTGGTTTTATTACTTTTGGTCAGAAAAAGATCTGGTTCTGCAGCAGTAACAAAAAACCCTGAAATCAACGGCTTAACACAACAAAAGTGTTTTTCTTGCTTATAATACATATCTAATTGTGTCAGCTCTGCCCAGTTCCTGAAGAACTCAGGAAATTGCCGGGGGTGGGGGGAGGTGGTCCCTCACCTGGTAGCTGGACCATCTGAATTCTAGGCCTTGCATTTGCCTCAGCAGGAGAGAAAGCTGGAAGGCACACACCAGTTCTTGAATGCTTTGAATCAAAAATGGCACATGTCGTTTCCCCAGTCACACAGCCCCACCTCACTACAGGGAGACTTGAAAAAATGGGGCAGTCCATGGATATTTGGTGAGCAGTAAATATCTCCGCCAAAATTACAGAAAGGCATAAGGCATTCAGCTGGAAGTGCAGACACCATATATCCGAACCTTAAATTAGGACACTTTATGTATTTCCCATCCCATCCGCAACTTTTTAAACTATAAATTTATTTCGTGTCCGGCTCACAATAAAAGGAGATTTCTGAAACATACGCAGATGAGCTTGCTCACTTTGCTGGGCTTAGAATAAAAACAGTGACTTGCTTCTGAGACTCTGTCTGGCTTGGAGGCTTTTGGGGCCACCTTGGAAGAGTGCCCCCTGCAGTGACCATTGGCCGTAGTGCCCTTTGCTTGCCCTTGTCCTCATCATCTCCTCTCTCTCCCTCTTTTCCCTACTATTGCATCTGCCTCTGCATTTTATCTTTCTGTCTGTCAGGCCGATTAGCATACTTTGACAGATTAAAAGGCTAAGGTCAAACCAACAAACCCCTAAAGAAATACTGCTAATTATTGTCATATGTTTTTTAAATACTTTGCTCTTCAAAGAATTTAACAAGGAATAAAATTCAACTCTGTATCCCAAGGGTTGCTTTAATATTATATTAAAAAAAATAAGTCCCTTAGCTTTCTGCGTTCCGGGTTGTAAGAGAGCGATGAGCTGATCCCAGGGGTCAGTGGTGGTCATCTCTGCTTCTGATGAATTTCTTTCTAAAGTGACATAAAATGGCAAGCAGAGTCTTGTGATACTGCAGTACAACAGTCCAGGGAGATGAGACTGCTTTAGCATCCATATGTAATGCCCAAAGTTAGCATCAGGACAGGAAGTGTAGCTAACAACCCCAAGAGACACGATGGCATAGTGGTTAGACCCTGGTGCTGCTATGCCTGGGTTTGAATCTCAGACTCATCCTTTGTGAGCTGTGAGACACTGGGCTCATTGTTTATTCTCTTCTTGCCTTAGTTTCCTGATCTGTAAAATAGGCACTTGAGAATACAGTACCTCTCTGTTCAGGTTGTCATGAGAATTAAGATGGATGAATTTGGAAAAGTGCCTGCAACTATCAGTACTTCCTTGTCTTGGTATTTCCACCTTCACGTCACCACAGAGTGCTTAACCTCTTTGATGTTCAGAAGTAAAATTCGTGTATTTTTTAGTTTCTAAAGAATTAGTCCTCTGAGTGACAGGCGTGCAGAGCTAACACTGCCACACCCCATCTGCCTGAGGCCCGTCTCCCATGTCCCACAGGCAGGGCTCATCAGGAGCATTGTCAGCCATGCTCTGGACGTGCCAAGAGCGATGCCAGGACAACAGGGCCGGGAATGGAGGTGTTCAGTCTCTATTCACCCATCAGCTTTTTAAAAATCAATTTAGAAAATGATAAGTGAGTCGAGTGGATTGTGCTGCCCCTCCGATGTCTGCCCAGTTTGGAGATGCGCTGTGGCTTGTTACCAAGCAGCTTATGGCAGGGGGCACGGGCACAGGGCTTGGAGGAATCTGAGAGAGAGGAAGCTGGGAGGAGCGGGGCGGGGCGTGGAGACAGGAGTGAGAGGAGAGAGGAAGGAGGGAAAGCACTAAACTCAAAAGCTAATTATTCAGCACCCTTTGAAAGACAAGAACAGGATAGCCTCCAGGTAAGAGGCGTCTAATAGCTCAAGAAAGTCTCCAGTGAAGTTGTTCACTACAGGTGAAAGGCCAAATTACCAGATCGAGTGGCTGCATTATCAAAAATTATTCCATTGATTTCAGAGAGTTGTGTTTTGCCTGAGATGATTACCCCCATCTAAAATCTTCTTTCCTGCTGATTTGGAGCACGCAGCACAGTCTCCGAGTTTCAAGTTGTTCAAGATGTGTACGCGCGTGTGGGGAAGCGCGGGTAGGCCTGCTGTGAGAGCCTAGTTAGCACCAGCTCCTCCGAAAGGCAGGCGGGCCAGACGCCAGGGCCCGGGTCTTTGTCACTATTGAGGAATTTGGTGCAACGAGTGTCACCTGCACAGGTAATGCTCTGAGTTCTGGATTTTCCATGACATTCCCTACAATGGATCCTACTTTGAGAAACTGTCCCCATGCATCACTGGGGCCTCCCAAATTCATCTGGTCACAGCTGGAAAGCAGAAAGACAAAGCGTTTGACTTCACACCTTATGGACCCCATAGGGATGAATTTGAGTCCAAATTTGAGGGAGGTAGGGAGGGGGCAAAAGAGCTATTTGTGATTTCATTTAGAGTATTCACTGCTCTCTTTATTTTCAAGGAATATTATGAGCTAAAGAGCATTTTTTATTGAGATATAATTGACATATAATGTTGTATTCGTTTTAGTTGTAAACATAATGATTTGATATATGTATGTATTGCAAAATGATTATCTCAATAGGTTTAGTCAATATCCAGAAAAAAGAACACTTAATAGAACAATGATCCATTTAAGAGAAAACTGGAAAAGAATCTTAGAAGAGCGTCTAACTGTTTCAGAGAACAAAACGTTCACCCTACAAAGCTGAAAACAGTGCCATTTTATTAGTACAGCTAAATTGTTCCCCAAGAACGATTTCTTTGGGGTACAGCGACGAGTGGACAATTTCCATTTCCCAGTGGGTAAAAAGTGTAATGCATTCCCTGTACGTCATCCCTCATCATAGCATCAGAACTCTTATCCCAATTTCCTGGCCCCTGTTCTTGGACTCACAGTTGGTTAATGTAAAACCAGGCTGATACAGGGCGTCTCGCGGTTTATGTTTGAACCGGAGCCAAGAGAAAGCGTCTTTCTGGTGTTGGTGAACTTCCACCTTGCATGGGTCCAGGGAGTGCTATTGTGTCCGTGAATAAAAACACCAAGGCGGGAGTGCAGCTGAACTTTAAGCCAATTATCCCTGCATTTGCTCTCCATCGGATCCCTCCTACTTCCTGGGACTCCTCCGGCTGGTGCTGAACATATTCAAATCTTCCCCTAAAAGGTTTAGTCTAGGTTGCTTCTTCAGTACTGTTTGAACATTAAATATGCAAATAATCATCATTACACTTCCAACAATTACACATGTTTGCGAGCACCGTGTCAAGTGCTGGCAGCAGAGCAATCATTTGTAAAGACAAATATTCCATTCCAAGAGATGTCATGCTGCTTAGAAGATTCTTTTTTGTATTAGTAGCCACACTGCTGCTTCCTAAAGTGTGCAAATGAACGCGACAGTGCTGCCAATAGCTGCCAGGCCCTTCCCCTCAGCAGAGCAGGTGCCAATCACCCATTCCAGACAGCCAGGGCCTGGGAGCCGCACAGACACTGAACATGTCCAATGCGGGTAGAGGAGGCCTTGCACAAGGCAGGCGCCCTGAGCCCCTTCTCCCTCTTGCGGCCCATCCCCCCCACCCCTCCTCTCAGAGGGGGCCTCAGGCCTTCGGAATATTTTAATTCCTGATTTCTGACTATATTATCATGTGTTTGTAACAGATGAATTGTCATTTGTAGCTCGGAGGTGATGTGAAAAGCTGCCTGAAACCACAGGCCGTGTGTCACAGCAGGGCACACGTTCTTTTCTTTGCTTTTTAATCTCTCCTCCCTCTTTCCTTTTCTCCCCTCCCTTCCCATGGCTCTCTGCTTTTCCCCTCCCGCTTCTTCACGTAGTTCTGGATAATTGTCACCGTTTACTTTTATCGCATCCAAAGTAGCGGCTTAGAGGGGACTGGACTTGAGTCGGGACTAATCTTGCCTTCTCCCAAAGTCGGAAAATCCCAAGTCTTGCAGGGCCCAATTGATAACCCTTGTGCTTCTTTTCCATGAAAGACGGATGGCTCTGGCAAGCTTGGGAGACTGCAGATAATGGGATTGACTTGGTACTTAAATCTCAGTGAACCAGGACAGCATAAGTAATTAGTGAATTGGATCCATCCTGGGGTGCTAATGATGGCTAAGTCTGCCCCCACGCCATTCTGAAAACGGCAAGAGGCACATCCATCTCACACAGATAAAAACCAAAGGGACAGTGCTCACAGACACCATTTATTCCTTCTTTAGTGCACAATTTATCCTAGAAGGGGGAAAAAAATCTAATTTTCCTCGAGTGATACCCAGAAGACCAAGTGACCACACTCCCACCAGAGTTCATTTTGATCACAATAGTGCTGCTGTTTTTAATTAAGAAAGGCTAATTAAGAGAAACTCTACATTTATCTTCTTATCTACTTGTCGGCACAGACTCTCAGACATTACCCATATTTGTTTACAATTTGGTTACTGGCTTTCTATCAGTGAGCCGGTGAGGATTCTTCGTTTATATCTAGGTTGGTGCGTGATAAGGATTTTGAAAGTCTAAGAGCTGAATAGCTAACCACAAGGATAACTTTTAGCATACCAGATCCCAGTCCACATATATATACACACATGCATATATATTTGCGTATATACATACATATATTGTTTACATGTGTGTATACATATATGTGTGTATATGTGATATTTATCATTACATATGTGTAAACACTGGTTACATGATCTGTCTTTATATTTTTCCTCAGATAATTTAAACATAAGGCATTTGTGTACAGACTGCCTTTCTCTCATTTTTCCTTTTGCACAGACTGACGGCACTTTATGAGGATAATTTAGATAAATGTCTTTTCGCAGAGTTCACTTATCCTTCCAGCAAACATGATCGACAAAGAGCCACAAAAGACAAATGACGTTGCATTTTGATCAAACATATGTTCTGTCAGTGGAGAAGACTTCGAGGTGGCCAGCTTCCTTTTCTTTTTCTTTTCCCATCTGATCTGATCAATGTTTCCAACAACTCAAATGTCCACAAAGTGCACTTTTGTAGAAATACATTTTTGTGGAGAGGACCAGGGATTCTAAGAATGAAAAGTGAAAACATGAAGTAAATGCATTTCACCTCAGAAGTTAGCAGCAATCAAATGTGAGAACTTGACAAGTTTTATGCGGCTTGATTGGAATCAAACGTGGCCAACTGTGGCCTCCTCTCCTCAGCTTTGTGGTGGCAGAGGAGGCATTTCAGGCAAACAGCAAGCTCCGCCTCTCTGGTCAATTCCCGTCCATCGCCTCTGCAGTGAGTGCCTTTCTGAGAACGTTTCATTTGGGGGAGTTTCAAGTCGAGTTATGACAAACAAGATAAGCCAAAATAATTGCTTAGTAAGAAGCTTGCTTGTAACCAATTTTCTTCTCCACTCCCTTCATCAACGCAATCCTTTTTTGCTTTTGTTTTAATGTGCGGTTTCTTTCTGTGATCCTTAGTTTTGCGGTGACTGGCTTCTCAGAAGGTTTGTACACGTATGAAGCACACACACACCAGCACAGTATCGCATCCAGGACTGACTTCCCTGAAACCTTCTTAATATGCAATATTTGAGGAGAAGGCTGATGAGGCGAGTACGCGTTTTTTCCTCACAATCTGTCACTGATGATGAGGTATTTAGACTAACATTGGATGGAAGACAGAGGGATCTCACTGCAGCCAGTGTGGATGGAGAAATTTAGTTTCTTCCCAGAGCCCAGAAAGTTCTGATTTGAATTTTTTTCTGCATATGGATTTTTCTAAATTTCACTCTAACTAAAACTTGACTTTTGTGTTCAAACGGGACCACCCTATTCGTATTCATGGTTCAAATTACGTCTGTCTTCCTTGAGCAAAGAAAGTTTGTGTTGATTGCATGATATTGCTCAGAAGCAATCTCATGTATGTACTGAATGTGTGTGTGATATTCACATGAGCATTGCTTAAAACAGTTCTTTCCACTAATCAACATACAGTTTTATTCCAAAAATGTTTTATTCTTTTAATTCTTTGTTATTTTAATGTTATACCAAGGAATAATGTAGGTTGATTTTTAAAAACTACTCTTTTTCCCGATCTCATCCCTTATGTAAAAGCCTGGTTCTACAACTTATTGTACCGTCACCACAGTAAAATTAAAATATATATCGTACTATTACTGTGGGAGAACTAGTGACATGTTAAAAATGTTAATTGTAAATTTTAAAAATAGCACCATATATCAAGATGACTTGAATTGAGAAAGATACATTCATCTCTTCTGGGAAAAGTGGAACTTCTATAGGGTATTTTTTAGGATAATATGTATGTCCATGTTAGCCAAGAAAACTGTTCCTATCACAAAAAAGTTACAAGATATTGAAAGCAAAGACAGTCAGCCCTCCGTGTTCACAGGATCCACATCCATGAATTCAACAAACTGTGGACGGAAAGGCCTGCAATGGTTGCGTCTTTACTGAACATGAGCAGACATTTTTCTTGTCATTATTCCCTAAGTAATAGCATGCATCAACTATTTACATAATATTTACATTGTATTAGGTATTGTAAATAATCTAGAGAGGATTTAAAGTATATGGGAGGATGTGCATAGGTTATGTGCAAATACTGTGCCATTTTATATAAGGGACTTGAGCATCCTTGAATTTTGGTATCTGTTGGGGAAAGGTCCTGGAACAAATCCCCCATCCCCAAACCTATGGAGAACTCTATATATTTGTATATTATAGTGAAATGGGTAAGCTAGTGGGTGTTGCTGTCCAGTAGCCTGGGATGTGAATCCTAGCCACATCACTCGCTAGCGGTGTCTTCCTGGGCAAGTTCCATCACCTCTCTGTATATGACATGAAGATAATAATAGTACTACCTCATTGGGTTCTTGTAGGATTAAATCAATTCATCACGCAAAGTACTTTAATTGCACCTAGTAAGCACGAAAAAAACCAATTAGCTATTTTTTAAAGCTGCACCTTATTAATAAACATAAGTTTTATTTTTTCCAATGCATAAAGGATTTTATGTTTCTATCAAAAACTCTGGTGTTCTGGTGACTTCTGAGGTGTTCACTTGCTAAAGAAAGAAGAACCATCTTCCAGATAATATTCATGCAGCGCTGCTGTTGGCATTTGTTGGCGTGTGATCTCTGTGAGGAGTTGATGAGACCAGGTGACGGTCAGCCCTGCATCCCTGATAAACCCAGTGCAATGCTTTGCTCATAATGTTCCTTTAAAGTCTATTCCATAGAGTATGGCTTCTAGAGCTAGATTCCTTCCCCCTAGAATCAGACAATAACTAGTAAATGTGATGCTGATAGGAACTGCGATGAGATTGGCTTTTAAAAAGAAACACGTGACTGTGATTAGAACATGGCACATGTCCCTTACAAACCAACCACTGTGAAAGAGTTATCTGATTTGTATGGTCATAATTTGGGGGTTGCGTTTAAGAAATAAATGAAAGTTTATGTTAATATTACCTTGCAGCAGTTGGAAATCAATAGTGAGATGGAAGGCAATGTCAGATGTAAATCCAATTTTTGTATTTTAATTGTTTGTACCTCCTTTTCCCCCTGGCCACTAAATACTGGCTATTAAAAAGGTTTCCTATTTTTCTTCATGGGCTAATTTGCACAGTAATAAAAGATTTTGCGTATTGTAAAATTTTAAGGAGAAAATATTTAATAAAATGTTAAATATCTTTTGGTATGATGACTGCTTTACCACCACAATTGATTATTTTTCAACTTTGATATTCATCCTGGAAGAGTTTCCACTTGCATGATGGTAATACAGCAAGGATTACATTGGTCTTTGAACTTTTCCAGCCATAAATGGAAAGTTCCTTTACTCCATGAGAAAATGGAGTCTTTAAATGGAATCCTGGCAGGTGGAACAGCCACACTCTCCGAGGAGTAGGGTTTCATGGGCAACTTAGATGAAATCTATGAGGTATTCTTTCGATGAAAGAGACCAAAAGAATGGGAGAGAGAGAAAATGTGAGTGAATGATTAAATGAACTTCAGGAGCAGTTTTGTCTGAGAGACAAGTGTGAAAGGAGGAATAATAAATGACTCTTTGCCTTTCTAGAAAACGATTGGTATCCATTGTCTATTCTGGAAGCCATCTGATAGCCCATGCCATCTACCAATGGGCATAGAAAAGTTTACATAAAAGAAAAGGGGTCAGCTAAGTAGAGAGAAGAGGCTCAGCCAAAACAAACTGAAATGCATCATTTCACTAAGGTTTGATTAATGGGATATTAGACACCCAAGACCGTTGAGACAAGAGCTAACTAGCCTTTAGCAGACTGTGCTGTGAATCACACTTCACACATCGGGATGTGAGGTAATGAGATTCTCAAAAAGTACTACATTTAGAAACAACCCCTTAAACTCGAACACACAATTCCCAACTCCCGCCAGTTGCTGGCACATTTCCACCGGTGAAGTTGGAAAGGAAGCTCTGTGGGTTTTTTTTTAGGGGTAGTTTTTGTTTGTTTGTTCCTGACCACTGATAGCATGAGCTAGCAGCTGGTGTGAGAATAAAGGAAAATATGTGTGTATTGGCAGCAGACAATTTATAACATGGCGTGATTATTCTCTCGGAGTCTTAAACATCAGAACTTACGGCTTAAAAAATAATAATTCACATGGACAACTTTACAACTGCACGTTGAGGGTTATTTGCTATTGTTGTATGATGTGGGATTTTTAAAAATCTGCCCCCCCCCACCCCAAAGATTAGTGTGAATTCATGACCAACATGATTCATAATTGATCAATCTTGAACATTTTAGATTTCTGTTAAGGATTTCACAGCCATCACAGGCCATTTTTAGCCAAGGAGTCAGCGCTTGGTAAAGCTACATCTCCACCTAGTGGTGCCACGGAACAGCTAATTACTTTCTACCACAAGGAACCGAGACTTAGTCACACTTTGCAGCCAGCATGAAAGCCCTTGGTCGCTGCGTGGTTGAAGCACAATCTTTAAAGATAACATTTTAATCTCAGAATATTTTTACTTTCTGTCTCCCCGTATTTTTCTTCTCCTCAACCCTAAAAGCTGACATTATTAGATTGCAAAGTAGCTGAAAAATATTCCTCCCACTCTATTTTTCATTCTTAGACTGTGCTCAAAGACTTTGACCAAAAACTCATTTGAGTAGTAAAGGATCATCTTTCAAGATTCCCCACCTCTCTCTGCTTTCTTATTCTTTGCCAGCTCACTACTTGGCAGGAGTCTCCACCACTAGAGAGGCCGAACAGAAGTTTCTACATAGATGTCTCAAAGCTTATTCTCAGGCTGCTCGAACAATCACTTATGATGCTCCTTCACCCTTCAGGTTGGTGAAGGCCGCCCCCCCGCGACCCCCACCTTGGATCATCCCAAACAGAGAAGCAATATCAAGACTAACTTTCACGTAGCCCCTCAGCACATCGCTTTCCCATTAAGCCCTGACGCCCACGCTTAAAAAGAAACAGTTTAACCAAACTAATATGTCACAGGTTTATATGATTTGAATAATCAATAAACAATTAAGAATGTTTTGCTTCTTTAACACCAAAAGGATATTTGACTCTGGTCACAGTTAAAAGGAAATAGTTTGTTTTGCTTTTAATTTGATTTGCAAGATTACAGAGCACCTGCTCCTCAGAGATGTTATTTCAGCCAGTTATATAGATTCTTCTATAGTTGTTCCTTCTCTGCTCTGGATTCACCATCAGTATCATCTGCACTGTAGTGAAATCTAAGAGCCAGGGCTTTTCGGCTGGGAGATGTCTAGAAAAATTAAAGCTAACTAAGAGAGTCGCTGCTTGCTAATCCCTGTAATTAAGCACTACTTGTAGGAGGGTGTGTTACACTGACTGAAGCTGTTACCACTGTATTGGACCCAAAAATGTTTAATAATCCTACCCTGCAATGTTGAATTTTCTGGTGCCTGTTAATTAACACCCATTAACTTATAGAGAAGGCAAAAAGAAAGAAATGTATTAATTGTCGGTTTGCCTCTGCTCCAGCCTATTTTTTCCCTTAAACCTGGTGTTTCGGCATGTGATTCCTTAAATTGCAGGAAAGCGCCATATGTAGAAAAATATATGGAGAGAAGTTTAGAACAATGGAATTCTTAGAACATTTTTAACTTTCTCCACGTTTAGAGCAAAATATACAGAATTCTTTAGCTCAGCTTTTTAAATTCATCAGTTCTCATCACCTGTGTTCCCATCGTCACAGATCAATCATGCAGTGACTTATTCCTCATAGTCGCCAAGTTGTTTCCCAAAATGCTACACTGACAGGGGAAATTTTGCTTGGTTCAGTTGTTAATACATTCTCAATATAATGCTCTTTCAATAAGAAAGAACTGTAGTTTACCATCTTTTTGCCAGATTTGTCTGCAGTTACATGGAAAGAATCAACACAACCTCACTCCTTGAATGTCCTTTGAATTTTCCCATACTTAAACATTTTAAGTGGAAAGTGACCAGAACATGAAGCATTCATACTAAGGACACTTCAGGCTTCCACAAAAGGACCAGTGCAGAGTGAAGGAGCAAAGAGCCAGGCAGGTTCTCAAAGACCGTGTCACACAAAGGGAGACTGGTTTTAGGTATAGTGGGTAAGAAAAAGTCTTTTGGGTCTGTGGTGGCCACACTCGATTGTAGGCTTCTTGAGGTCTCCCAGGGGCCGCACTACAGTACAGACTGCACAAAATTCCATCTCTTCTGTGCCCACCTGTGAATGTGGAGGCTTCCATAGGATGAGCCAGGACGATCTAATGATGTGAGGACATAAGAGGGTTTCCAGTGGTGCCTACAATGGAACACACACCACACGTTACCCCTTTCAGTCCATCAGCCGCATGTTCAATGATTCCCTAAATTAGCATGAACCCTGTATTTTAAAATTGGGTACTTAGGTAAGAGTTGTAAATTTCACTTTATAGGTAATTTGCAATCTTGGATGTGTAGAGTTGCTTTTGGAATCCCCCACCCCCTGCCATGCCCATAGATCTAAGGAGTAGGGGAAGCGGGGAAGTTCTGCAGTCCAAACAGCCTATTTACCAACACCGCTATTAGCAGGAAGAAGATGGGGAGGATTGCTGACGATTTTTTAGATTCCAGAGTTAATTATTTCCGTGGTAAAGAAGTCTTTCTGATTTAGCTGACTGCTTTGGCCCCTGTGACAATGGTCACAGTAGCTCCTCTCTTGCCACAAGGTATCATTGTTCCCCATGGACCCTGTATAGTCTGGTGAGCTCCTGCTCATTATTGGGCAAATGCCTTTACTAATCCACACCCCTCCCATGTCGCGGCAACGCCCAACGCTAGTCGCCAAGGATAAAGCTCTTTTAGTACTACTGACATGCTCAGTACCCCCAGCACAAAGCAGTAGTGGGTAATGAGCAAACAGTCTTCCAACCTCAGCTGCACAGTAGGTGGGAGTCCCACCTCCCCATCCCTGAGGCCTTGGGTTCCTGTCACTAGCACAGAGCCTTTCCCTTCATATTTCAGGAAACACAAATTCCCCTTTCTGGGCTCCTGCACCCCAGGGTGCCCCTCCTCTGCAGAACCTCCTCTTAATAGCTGGGTGAAACTTATTCTGCCATGAAAATAAGATCCCAAGAGCAGGGCTCAGTCTGTCACCTGACCTGAAAGCTGGCCTTCAGCACAAAATGCATGGCTTCCCTGTTCCAGCACTAGCTAGCTCTGGTCCAGACAGGACTGCAGGCCTTCGAGGTGCAGCACTGGGAGAGCAGGGATCCTGATAGGACTCCACATCAAGGAGCAGGCCGCACGTTTTCCACACAGGAACACATAGGAGAACCCGACACACACTTGGCAGGTGTTCTTCCTTACAGGTTGTTCCAATTTCACTTGTTTTCTATTTTATTCCTCTTTTGCATAAGGAAACTTACAACGTCTATAAAGGAACGTCAAATGGAAATCAAAAGAATCACCTCAATCATGAAATCTCACCTTTTAAAAGAAAAACGCAATTCTGTGGCACGCTACACTGTTCCCACATGGCAGCAGCAAACCCAAACTAGAAGCTCCACAAAAATGACGGAAGGACAAATGAGAGATTTTGTGAAAATACAAGAGAAGAGACTGAATTTCTTTCCAGTACTAAGGCATTCTAGGAAGCAAGGAAGATACTGCACCAAAAAATACTTATTGTCAAAAGTGGATAAAAACTATCCACTTCACAAGAGCAGGGATTTGTTCCTAAAACCCTACATTGATTTGAGTGTGTCAGTGGTGAAGGGAAGCCCAGTCTTTCTCAAGTCAAGTGTCTTTCTGTTGGATGGGCCCTAATAGGAGCGAATTTTCCACTCACTACACATAGGCTCCTAGAGCTCAGAGGAGTGGTTTAGAAAAAATTAAATAAGAGAGTCACTTCCTTCTCTTCCTTCCCTAAATAGTCCTTCAGCCCCTACAGAATTTAAAACTGTAATGTGTTTGGAATTACTGGCTGGAGAGAATGAGAGAGAAGTCCAAATTTCGTGATCCCTAACTAAGGCAAACTGCATAAGCAAACACTTGGCTTAAGTTTCTGGCCACTTTCTCCAGTGCCCTCACAGACATGCTAGTGTGCCCTTCTCAGGGGTGCCAAGAGTACTTCATAAGTAGTTCTCTAGTGATCAATTTGACGTCCCAGTGTTTAAATAATGGATATTATTAGAGCTCTGGAAATACTGTCGCCAGTCCCAAGTTGGATGGCAGAGTCTAGAAGTGGGGCGTGAGAAGAAGCCCAGCATATTCCAGTACCTTCAGCTAATTCTGTAGTCTCTGCTGCTAGTTGTAAACCAAACTACATTGTGAGGAATTCAATGCATTCAAGTTAATGGATTGTGATTGTTTATGACTAGTATCAAAGCGTACCTTATTCCCCTATCTGTCTCCTCGTCTACATTTTGATTTAGTTCAGAGCAACAATTGCTGCTTATCCTAGTGTCTCCCAACAGTTACTGCAATGTATGCCTTGGGGTAGATGTTCAGTAAGTATATGTTGAATTAATTGTCCTTAACGAAAATAAGATCTAAATAGCAGTGGCTCTTATTGAATCTTGAAATGCATTACTATATTGCATCGTTCCTTACATGTATGCTTTTGTGAGTTGAGCATTTTAAGACTCTTTCCTTGGTCTTCTAAGAATCGAATAGAGTGACGTAAAGCTGGCATTGACTGAAGAGAGAGTAGAATGAATGAATTCTCAAAATCTGAGAATTATTCCATCCTTTCTCATATACAGTTATTTCAACAAGTCTAAAGTTATTTGAATCCATAGTACTGGAATTACTGAGATCTAATTGCTTGACATAATGTTAAGAGTCATGCTAAAGGTTCTTCACAGCAATAACTCAAAGTATCAACTTTAGGAATCATTTTAAGCACTCCCAAGTTTTAACGTAACCATAGGTCCTCACGTGAAGAGAATATCTCAAAATGTCTCAGAATATCTCGGAACAGATATCTCAAAATATCTCAGAATTCATAATTCAAGTATGAATTATCCAAGAGTTCAAATAGATCCTTTTATTTCTGGCTTCTCCCAAGATGAAAATCATAATGAAATTATAATGGCTTTGAAGTTGCCTTTTATTATTTTCTGTTTACTTTTTTAATATTATCTCCAGATTTCCCTCTCCACTCTCCAAGGCCCCGAATTTCTCCCGTCTCATCTATTCTTCTTCAGCACACGCACAAAGATAAAGTTCTAGAGAACAGCGCTGGACCGTGGTATCCCTTCTCTGTCCACCCCCTTCTTCATACGCTCTGTCTTTTACTCAAAATTTTTCAAATCAAAATGAAGAAGAGTAAGCTGCTATATTATATAGGAGCCCCTTCTTTCTTCACTTGGTAATTATGATAAATATTGCAAGGTGTGGGGGATGGGAGAGAAATGGGGCATCTAGGGAAAGAAGGTTAGAACTGGAGGCAGAGGAGAGCAGTGGGGAAGAGCACTCTGCAGCGCAGGGCTGGCTCATCAGTTCTCTCTCCTAGAGTCCTTGTCTCTACAGAGGAAATGAAAATTGCACTTGCTCCTCCACCGCTGTGAGGATTAAATGAAGCGATGCCTATGAAGCGCCTAGTCCAGCCTCACGGAGCTGGTGGTGCTAACCCAGAAGACAGTCAGCACTTGGGGCTGTGGATCGCTTGAGACACCTCGAGTGCCACTACTATTAGACCTCCTGCTACTCCTGCTCATTCCCATTCTCCCCTCTCCTCTGCCGCCCTTCCCTCACCTTCCGCCTCTACTTCTCCTCATGTCATTTCTTCCTCATCTTTGTGGCTTCCCTCTATCTCAATTTCTGACTCAGTTGAAGTGGCATGTATAAAAGCACTATACGTTTACCTTTTCAATTCAAAAGGCACATGGCCACGTTCGTGACATGCCTTAAACCTACCCCCAAATTTTTGTCTAACTTTCTAAATATGAGCAGATAGAGCCCCAAGAAACATGGAGGAAAAGCATCCACACCAGCAGTTGCCTGAACACAAATGCTCCTTCTGGAGTGCCTTGGTAGAAAGCAGCAAATACTTTTATCAATATTAAAATTGCATACCTATCATTACAGCATACCAGGCACTGTTCCAAGGACAGGATAATTTCCGTGTACAAAACCAAATCATGAGAGCACACTATGTGTCAGGCATAATGCCTCAGATAGTCCTCATATGGACCCAGGAAACTCAGTGTCATGCCAAGATGAGAACACTGAGAATCACCAACGTCAAGTCTCCTGCAAACTCACCAAGGTAACCTAAAACAGAGCCAAGAGTGAAAGCGGGTCTGTTTGACTCAACACTCATACTTTCCCCATTATGTCTCTTGAAAAAGAAATGAACATCTCAGGAAAAAAATGTTTTACATAATTTTCTAAACACCTGAGTATAGATTTCCCTTCTTTGCTAACATCCCAGTGATGTGGTGTGAATCTGACACCCCGACTTTAACCTGGTGGGGCAATCTTTTTACGCCATACTGGGAAGCTCCAACTGGAAAAGCCAAGCGTGGCTGACTACAAATTGTCCTTAACCGTGGTGGACTCTATGTCTTTGTGGTACCTGTGTCACCTAGCCAAGAATACTGGGACCTCATTTCCATGGTTGATTTTCACTGTGCCTCCCTTGAACTGCTTCTTCTCTCAGGTCAGCCAGTCTCTGCTACCATCCCACTCTTGCCATGGCTCTCCTTTTATAAATTTTTCCTCAGTCCTAATACTATAATTCTTTTCTTCCTTAATTATGGCTTGGAAACACAACACTGAGTTGTGCTGCATGTTGCAACTGTAATTCATTAGCGCTGGGAGGTTGTGGGAACATGTCTTCACCTCTCATCAGCAATTGGAATGTGGATTCTCTTGCTGTTTAGGTTTCCAGAATCTTTATGAAGTGAAATGCAATATTAGTTTCTAAGGCTTTCCCAAGCAACTGTCTTCTAATGGGAAAACTTTAACAAAAAATAAGTATCACATGCCAAATAGCTAACCTCTCATAAATATTTATATTTTAGGCAGAGTTGAAACATCATTTGTAAGATGGATGCGTTTCTTTGGATTTCCAACAAGAAAATGCCTCACGAGCTGAACCTGTTTCCACCGCTAATAGGCACAAAGCCCTTCATCATGGGCTGGGGGGAATAAAACAGAATCACTAAGAGTTCCAGGAAGAGATCATCTCAGAAGAACTTCTCCACTATCATCCTCTTTCCACTAAGGTGGAAGATGAAAACCTAAGAACAGACGTTGGGGAATATGGTTTGGAAGGATCTGAAGCTGCTGCTTTTGAAGTAGTGTGTAAACTGGAAAGGTCGGTTAGTACAGTGCAGTGACTGGTTCTCAAAGTGCGGTCCCCAAGGCAGCAGCATGAGCAACTTCTGGGAACTTGTTAGGAATGCACCTTCTCAGGCTCCAGCCCAGAAGAGGCGAGTCAGATAACAGCAGGGGATGGGGGGGTGGTTCTGTGTTAACAAGCTCTCCAGGTGATTTTGATGCATGCTGGGTGTTGAGAAACATAGTGGTTTATGGCCCTGGTATTAGAAAAACCTGAGTTTGAATGCTGCCTCCAATAATACCTGTGCGCTCCTTGGTGCGTGACTGAACTTCTTCAAGCTTCATATCCCTCATCTATGAAAAAAGGATAGTATTACTTACCTCATAGTGTTGTTGTAAGGATTCATCGAGAAAATCCATACGAATTGTTTGTAACCGTACCTGGCAAAAAAAGGATACATGCTATCTGTTCTCATTATTGTAACTAAATTAATACAGTTTAATGCAATAATCTAGATATAAATAGACTGTAAACACATGAAGGACAATAAAGAGTAACATTTTCAAACCGCATATTCACAAAAGTCAAAGCAACTTTGATTAAACTTAATGATTAAAATAACTATGTGAAAATCAATATGTGTTCTCATCAAAAAAGATGAAGATATGATTGAGGGAGTGTCCAGTGTGATGGGCACCTCTTGGGGGTCACTGTAAGTCCCCTGGGCCCCTCCTTTTGTCCAGCTGCTGTTGCAGAAACCACTTCTGGGCACATCCACCAGCTCGGTAGGAAGTGAAGCTTAGCACCCCACCCTCGCTCCAAGGCCACACCTCCACCTCTGTCTTCTGCTCCAGGACTTCTCACGGAACGTCTGGGAGAGCAGCTCAATATTCACAGTTGCACAGTGGGAAGACAGGAGAATTCAGGGCCATGAAGCCACTGTCCTGTTGGGAGACAAGAGCCAGCACTTAACTTGTTGCTCCTTCTATCCGCCAGGCAGACAATCCTGAGACATTTCAAAAGACCCTTGGAAAGAAGAAGTGCCAACTCAGTAAGACATTCTCGAGTTTGCTTTCTTTCCTTCCCCGCTGAATCCCCACCCTCCTGTCCTCCTGCCCCCTGGGATCACTTCCAGAATAAGTCACCTGCTTCCAAAACTGTGTCTCAGGCTCTGTTTGGGGGCCTTGGCTAAGACAGCCAACTTCAACCAAAAGGAATAATGACATAAAACTTGGTTTATCTAAAAGGTTGCTCAACAATTTGGTATGTATTACAAGGATATGTGAGCTGAGACCCATGCCTGGGCTTCAGAGGGTTCCACGAAGCAACTGAAATTTTATCCAACTTTTATGCACGTGCATTTTTCTATATAGTGTCTCTAAAAGCAGATATTCCAAGGGGTCTATGACTAAACAAAGTTAAAATTACCGTTTTATACAAGTCATAGAACAAATTCTGTCATAATACATTTGAATGATTCTTTACATTTTTTGGCATATTCAAATTTCAAATATTAGAGATTATTTGAAATGGATGGAACCTCAACTAGTTCTTGTTTTTGTTTTATCGTTTGATTGATTGTCTCTCCAGAAGGATTTGACTCACTCAATATGTCATACGCTCGTCCACATCTCCAGTTCTTATTCTGACCGATACGGCCTTCGTCCCAGCTCTGGCCTCTGTCCCTTCTCTAACCTCACGTCCTTCCACACTTGTTCATGTTTGTAGTATCTTTCTATTGCTGCTGTAACAAACCACGATGAACTGTGGCTCTAAACAACACAAACTTATTCTCTTACAGTTTTGGAGGTCAGAAGTCCAAAACCAGTCTCACTGGGCCAAAGTCAATGTGTCAGCAGGCTGTTCCTCTGTAGGCTGCATTTCCTTGCCTCATTCACCTACTAGAGGCTACCTGCATTCCTTGGCTTGTGGCCCCTTTCTTGCGTTATTCAACCCTTTTCTTCTCTCTTCACTTCCCCTACGATTTATTCTGCCCGTCCTTCCTCCTCCTTATAAGGACCCTTGTGGTTACATTGGGTTCATCTGGACAATCTAGGAAAATCTCCTCATCTCTTGATGCTTAACTTAGTCACATCTTCACAGTCCCCTGGCCGCGTAACCTAACAAATTCATGGGTTCCACAGATTAGGGCCTGGATATCTTTGCGGGACATCATGCAGCTACCACAGTGTTCTTGGAACACATCGAGAACATTCCAACTCAGGAGATTTGAATTTGCTGTTCTCGCTACCTTGTCTGTTCTCACTCCAGGTATTTGCACAGCCGGAACCCTCTCTTCACACAGGCATCCTCAAACGTCACCTCCTCAGAGAAAACACCCATGATACCCCTATCCAGAGTCATAGCTCCCGTCACTCACTATGCCCTTACTCCACTTTAGGTTTTTCAAAGCACTTGTATTAAGTGACTATATATTACATATTCATTCATTAGTTCTAAGAAGCTCATGGATCCAGTAGGAAAGATAAGAAGGTAGTTAAAAAAAAAAGCAGCAAGACAATGTGGCAAAAAGAACAAATAAGCTTTTACTCGAGGATGGCCTGAGGAGGTGGAGGTAATCTGAGGGAGGCAGAAAAGGTTTCACAAGGTTTTCCCTGAAAACTGTCACCTTCATTAGAATGGAGAAGAAAAGGAAAGACTTCAAATCCTTAGTCACGGTGCTTCTGAGCACAGCTGGAAAGTTAATGTTGGCCGGGCCTCGCTGGTCATGCCGGCTCCCCGAGTGCTCAAAGCAGCAGCTGTGACATCGAGGGCTCGGGCGCCTGTCGGGTGATGAGTCCTGTACTGTATTGTCTTCCTGCTCCCATAAGCCCTCAGTCTACCCGCAGTGGGAGTGTCCCCTCCCCCGCATTTGGCTGAAGAGCATTCCTTTTCGACATACCCTGGCGCGTTTTTGAGCCTTACGGAGCTGCACTTATAAATGTAGATGCGTTTACATTAAGGAAATACCAGAGGTAGAGACACTGTTCTCTAAGGAGGACTGTTTATGTAACCCCTGAGGCTTGAGATTTAATCCACATGCAGCCACTGGCAATCCCATCTAGCACTCCTAGTCGATAACTTTGTGTCTGCAAGTGTGAATCTTTGTAATTGCGCCTCTGACTATCGTGCCACTAAGACAGAGAAACAGACTGTGAAGAAAAGGCAAAATATGTAGAAATATTCACTAGAGAAAGTGAAATTCCACGGCAACCAGTTAAAATGATGAAAATAAAGCACACTGCTGAAGTGGGCGTCCTTGGAATCTGACCACCAGATTTTGAACACTGGCTTCACCATTAGCTAGCAGTTCACTGCCTCATCCATGACTCAGTTTCCTCATCTATAAGATGTGGATAATGACAACATTTGCTTTAAGTAGACTGAAGATAAAATGAAATCATCTACACAAAGCAAACGATATCTGGTGTATAATATCTATTCAATAAACAATTAACTATTTCTGTCATTTGTTTTTAATCACAAATATTCAGACACCAATCTTGGTACTGGTATTCACTCTTTGACATGGAGGTAATCATGGAAGCCCTTGTTTTCTCTGTTATTTTTCTTTTTAATTTCACAGCTGGAGATGAATTGCAACGCAGACTGGCCCTTCTCCCTGGAGAGTGGAGATGTGCAGGTGGACAGAGGTGGTACCCTCCCCAAAGTAAGCGTTTTGTCTTACCTCCCTCTTGGGTCATGTAATGACAACTCCTAGGCAAGGGTGGAGGCATCCACGGCAGTGATTCATCATGTCCCGTGGGACCAACCACTACTTCAGAAAGTCCAATTTTTCTCAAATATTCTTCCCGATAGAGAAATGTCGCACTTGCTCAAGAAATTATGTTTGGTAACTTTTAAAATACAAGACTTACTTTTCATCTAGACCTCACCATTTTCTGGCTGGCTGCTGCTTTTATTTTGGAGTGGCTTTATTCTGCCAAGTAAGTCTTTTAACTAGATGAAATGCATTTACAGCCCGATGCAATCTTTGGGAGTCAATTCCAAGTGCAGGTGCTATATTATACCTGTCCAAAGCCACAGGTCTGCCTTTTTGGGCATGAGGGGAAAGTTTCAAGGTATGAAAAGGGATTAATTGGTATTGGCAATAATTAGTGATATCAGTTGCATCTTCATCTGTCTGGGCTGCTATAACAAAGTACCATCGACTGGGTGACTTATAAATGACCGAAACTTATTTCTCACAGTTATAGAGGCTGGAAGGCCAAGGTCAAGGCACCAGCAGATTCAGAGTCTGGTGAGAACCTGCTTCCTGGTTCATAGACAGCCATCTTGTTGCTGCGTCTTCACGTGGTGGAAGGGAATAGGGATTGTTCCGGAGTCTCTTTTATATGGGCGCTAATCCCATTCATGAGGGCTCTGCACTTATGACCTAATCACCTCCCAAAGGGCCCACTTCCAAGTATCATCCTAATGAGGGTTAGAATCTCAGCGTACAAATTTGCAGGGTCACAAGCATTCAATTTATAGCAAAGTGTATATACCAGAATCTCTTATATTCCCCTCCATGTTTTCTTGACTACAACAGGTAAATGATAATTCCTCGTATTTAAAATCACAGAAAAGGCTTCAGATCATCGTATCCTTCAAATTTTCGAAAAAGGTATGGTGAGGTAAGAAGATTGCTCTTAGGCGCATCAAACTCATCAGCCTTCAAACTTGGCCTTCATCAACCATAGACGGCAAAATACTTACAGAGAGGGAAAATGGTAAATTGTCACGAATAGGCCATTCTCTCTCTGAAACTGAAACACACATACCCATTTCAAGTCCATTCATTCTGACAGGAGAGAATCTTGGTACCTTCCCACAGTTTCTTTATTTTCCTGGGCAGCCAGTGTTTGGGTCTAGCACAGAACCTGAACTCTACATTTACAGCACAAAAAATGAATTGTCCCCTTTCTATGCTCTCTCCTCCTAAATTTGATTTCCCACTTTCTTATGTGGAAGGTGGTGACTGTTATTTTTTATTTAATGATATGATGACGGTGATTTTCTTTCAGCAATCAATTCAATTGCAGACCGCGTGGAGCTGTCACTCGAGATGGGCAGTCACTGAAGCTTTTTTATCTACCTACGCCAAGTGGCTTTCCAAATAATGTCAATTACTTCAAAATTAATGAAAGATCCTACCTAAATAAATAATCACTTTTTTTAAAGTTTCCCCATCAAATTATATGCCGTCTTCTTAATATGACAAGTACCGCTCCTTAACCCTCAAAGATGAAACGCGGCCATGGCGTTGTTTTTATCCTTATCCATTATTTATACAGGGCATGGGTGTAGGTGTGTGCCCATGTGACAGACAGAACAAAGCAAGAGTTTTCCTTGGGGGGATTACAATATAAATGCACACAAGGACACACGAGACAATGAACACCAATAAAACACGATGCAATGCAAGCAATGTCTAGAAGTGAGTGGTTATTGTAACTGAAATGCGTTTTGGAACAGATGGTTTTTAAGGAGCTTTGTGATAAAAGAAGGTGAGCAGGTTTGCAGTACATTAATAGGGGGCCGCTGTGGAATTCTGCGGAGAAGAGGAAAATGCGGACGCCGGGGGGAAGTATATTCCCCTCCACAGCCTGGGTGAGTTTCTCTGCTTCCCTATTATCCGTATTTCATAATTAGAGTGAGGGCACTTGGCCAGTAGATCTATTTCTTGTAAATAAAAGAAAAAGGGAACAAATAATGGCCAGGGAGAGAGAGGGGAGCATGTAGTGGTGAGCAGTCTGAACACCGGGATTAGACTAACCTGGGGTTAGATTTGGGCAGCTGGGAATCCTTGGGCAGAAAACTCTGCCAATTTCAGTTTGCTGGGTTTTAAGATAATTATTGCAGGTCCCTAAACCCTTGGAGTCAGATGTATTTTGGAATTCATAATAATTCAGAATTTACCTGGGTAATATGATATATATATTGCTTGTTACATACCACTAAGGCAAGGTCTGGGGTAATAAAACAGACATAATATTATAGCAAAATATTCAATGTAAGTGGAATAAACAAGGCCTCTACCTAGCCTCATGTCCATTCAGCCCAGGTTTTTCTGCCAAATAAACTCATGTTATAATTTTGTGGACTGGGGAGTCATGGCACATCCTTCTGGGAGGAAGATGGAGGCTCAGCACACGACTGTGTGACAGAGTAGTCGATCTTAGGGAGCAGACACAGAGCCAACGCAGCTAAGTCACCTCTCTTGACGTTGTTATGTCATCTGATCCTTCACCAAGTCAAGCTGGTCCTAGCTCTGCCGTCGTCTTCCATCTACAGTACCAGCACTCCAGTCCAAGTTAACAACTTTCCTCATGGTCAACCCACAACAGTCAGCAAGCTGTTTAGTCATGGACTAAATCAAGGATCACCACTCTGAGACACTGTGTCCCGTAAACTGTTCTCCACACTGGAGTCACGTGATCTTCTCAAAATGCAAATCAGATCCTGCCATACACTGGCAGAAATCCTTTAGCAACGTCCCATTATTCCCAGGCTGGTGGACCAAGCCCTCAACTACATCTGTGAGCCCAGACCCCGATCTGGTACCCCCATGCCCCAGCCATGTTGCTCTCAATTCCTAAGCTAATTCTGCTGACTCAGGCCTTTGCACTCGCTGTTCCCTCTGCCCAGAATGCCCTTCCCCTCCATTTTCCCAGTTCGCATCCTCTCATTCTTTGGATCTGAGCCTAAAGGTTGCCCTGTGCTGCCCACACCTGGTCATGGTGTTACTTGGACTATCAGCACCCAGCATTCTTCTTAGATTCTATGCAAGGTGCTAATTGTACAAATTTCTGTGATTATGATCACACAATCCCCTGATGGAATATGGGTTCCGTGAAGTCAGGAGTGGTACTTGTTTTCCTCACTCTTGGATTGCAAGGCCCAGCACACTGCTTGGCACATAGTGTCATCACTCTGTGTGAATTTATTAAATTGACGAAAGACTGAATGAATGTTCAATAGCCCCGACTATGAGCCAAACTCAAGGCTAGGGACTTTACTCACACTCTTTTAATCCCTTTAATAACAATTTTTTAAAAAATCTCTTACAAGCTTCCCTTTAGCCCTGTCATGTAGGTGCTACTATCACTATTTTGTAGATATATTAGCCAAGTCTGAGAAAAGTCAAGTAAGTTGTGCGGCATCACAGGGCAAGCAAAGTGTAGGTCTGGGGCAAAGATCTGCCTGGATCACAAGCCTATGTGCCTTCCCCTCCCCGGCACTGCCGCCGAGCTGATGCCAGCCAAGGGTGCAAGAGGGAAATGCAGTCGTGTAGATACCATCCGAGACTAAACCGTGGCAGAATTTAACTTTCAAATTGAGTGAAGAGCTGGTTCAAGACTCTCGGGGGAAATGCATAGAACAATTACTTGTAATTAACTTGTTCAAAGACTGGGTAACAGAGTGTACAAAAAGAAATTCTGGTTGTCCTGCATCCATGGCCAATGGCGTTGTCTGGCTGGGTTAGGCATAGCCGCAGGCGGGCAGAGACACAGGGCAGCCTTGCCCTCCAGCAAAAGAGAAAATGTTCTTTTCTTGGAGCCCCTGTCCCATGCCCCAAATATCTTCCCCAGACTTCTGCACAAGGTCTGCCGTTGCCCTGATGGTAAGCGTGGGCACATTTGTGTGGTAAGCACCCCTTTTAACCCTAAAACCAGTTTTCAAAGTTTTAGGGAGTTTTCTGTTCTGAGAGAGGGCCTGTGTTCAGTTCTTTACTTACATGAGTGTGGTGAATATTTCAATCTCGTGTTAAGGTAACAGTTGATGATAGTTATTTAATCTCTATTAGAGACGTTAGAGACATACAATAATTTTTTATTTCTTTACTGACATCGTAAATGTCATACCTCTTCTTATGTGCATATAATGATAGATCAAAAAGTTAAAAATGTGTATTAGACTTGCAAACCAAAAACCTTTCAGTAAACACTTGTTTTTGAATAATTCCTCTCAATTATCAGACTATTCTGAAAAAAATAATGTATATTTTATATCTTGAAGGAAAATCTAACCAATACTGTGTTGCTTCTTTTGCTGCATACATATAATCATGGAATGACATTCTACAATGTAGCTACTTTAAGAAGACTTACTCAGAATCTCACTTTATCTCTTAGGATAAATATGGCAGATGGTTATCGTTTGTCCAAAGATATGGACACGACAGAAGATATGAAAACGCGGAAATGTCTCAGAAAGCAGTGCTGGGAAGAGCAAGGCGATTTCCTCTGTTTCTCATGATGGTATTGGGCTTGATAAATACGTTGGATTAACCCTGCAATGAAACCCGGAGATACTGAAATGATTAAGAAAGATGGAACTATTCTGGAAAGAAATTAAAACGTAAAAAGTTTTAATGGTGAATATGCCGAAGGCTTTACTTCTGAGCAATTTGTGGTTTTGGTCCTGGCCCCGAGATCAGCTGCTCCCTCATGTCTCCGAGCTGCAGCTTCCTCCATTGTAAAATGAGGATAACAGGGCTATTGTCAAAATTAAATGAGATCATACTCACATCCGGGAAATAACTAAGCTGACTGAATTGTTTTTTCTCAGAATTTTATGTAACTTTATATATTAGATAAGCGGGGAACTTTCCTGATAAAATAAATTCTAATCAATTCATGAACTTAGGTTCCATCCAAGATACTGTGTGAAAGATGGTGATTGCAAAGGTCAACCGGCCATGACCTTTCCCATCAGGCCTTTGAAGGGATGAGCCCTTTCCCCAGCACCTATTCTCACAGTTAAATTAAAATCGTTATGTTATTATACATTGGCCTCACTCCCTGGTCCCCGTGGATCCATTCAGGGGTGGGCAGTTGAGTTAAACTGAACCAATGAGAGCCTTCCCCCAGTCTGCGGCTGTGGCACCAGGGAGAGCATAATTGAAGTCTCTCCCCCAGGGCCTGAAATAATAAAATGTAAAACTCAGGAGCTAAAGAGGGCCAAGATGCAGCCACCTGGGGTGCTTTTGTAGTGAGGCTGCCGGGCAGAGAGAAGCTGTGACAGTCCAAGTTGACTTGAGTGCCTGTCACTTGCAGCCACAGGGGCCCCAAAAGTCTCTAGCAAACTGTGGCCCCTGGAGAATCATTTGCGGTTGAACAATAAATGAAGACTATTGATAAGGTTTTTAGGATATAAAGTTGTATGTATCCCGAAGTACAGTTCATGTTAGCTTGGTCACTTAACGTCTGTATAAATCAGCAAATGAAGCTTCCAAGAGATTAAAACACTTATTTTGAGAAACATCAGGAAATGTTGTTGAGATAATACACTGAGGTGAAAAATGAACACCAGATGATAGATAAAATATCACTAAATTCTTCTTGTCTAAGATTAAATTGGTTGATTTTATAGGTGACCAAAGGAGAATTTATTAACTATTTCCCTTCCTTATCTTAATTATTGACAATCACTTTTTTTGTTTTCAAAATAAAAGCTTTTTATCCACTAAGCCGTAGCTAAATCTAGGCATATAGAAGATATTAAGTCCGACATAATATATTTGTGGAACATGGTAAGTATAGTGAGCCTGGTAGCATGTTCCCTAATGCTATTTAATTTAGAAATAAAGTAGGGCCTCTTTATAGGGGTAAACACAATGAAATAATTCTGAGTTATGTATCCAGAATTAAAAGCAAAGCACATAAAATGGTGAAGGTTAATTATATCAATATACAGCTCCAAAGGAAAGGGAGTGTACTTATTAAAGGGAAACACCCAGGGAGTTTGTGTGGTGGTAAAAGATTCTGTATCTGTATCATTAGTTGCTGAAATCCATTATACTCTTCAACTATAATAATAACCACAATAATAGTAAGTGGCACTTAAATAGCATTTTCAAATGCAGCATCATAACACTTTGCATTTATGTGGGCATTTACAGTAAACAGAGCTCTTCCCCACGTGTTACCTCATGGGAAACTCACAAGAGGACCTGTGATGTAGGCTGGACAGAGATGCTCCTGTCTGCTTGCTGGTCAGAAAGATCAGATGCCTCTGGTCACACTATTGTATGTCCAGAAGCCGGGCCAGTACTTGGGTCTCTTGGCAGTTTCCACATTCTATCTGGGAAACAAGTGACTCGTGGTATGTCATTCCATGTGGATACCTGTGACTGCAGATAGGATGAGTGAGCTGCATGTATTTGAAAACACTCTCTTAAAATTTGATACCTATTTTACAATCATTTAAAATCAAAAATTAGCCATAGCTATAGTAATTATTTTGAGTATCTCTTTCATTTTTGTTACAGTTTACAATTTACAAAGTACTTCCATACACATGATGCCATTTGAATCTCACAACTTCACCATCAGACAGAAAAGACAGGCATTATATTCCAATTTTAGCAAAAGGAAACAATCTGTGACCAGAGAGAGTGACCAGATCAACCAAGTATTCTGAACTTGGAATGGCAGAGGGAAAATGCTGACTAGGTCTTCTAACATAAACCTACCTTTCCTGTCATTCTAAAAAGAGGCTATTAACACTGTAAATGTCATTTTACTTCTAAAAAATATGTATCAGATGTCAACCATGGGCTAGAATACAGAAGGGTAGATGATGTTAAGGATGCATAAGTGATTCTCAAAGTCAAATTCTAACTCTGAAGCTTCTTTCCTCAATTCCATTTCCCAGAAGTTCATGGCCACGCAGCTGGTCAAGCAACAGTGATACTGGCATGACAAAAGCATAGGTTGAGTTTCCTTCTGACTTGAATTCAAATCCTCACTAAGACGAGCTAGCTCTGTGACCTGGCACTCATTATCTTTTGCTTCTCTGAACTTTAATTTCCTCATTTTAAACATTAGAAAGATAATCTCCACTTAACAAATTTATTTTGAGTACCCAATGAGATAAAGTATGTAAAGTCCTTAGCACAGGGCCCCATATATAATAAAAATTGTTTAAATAGTAGACTGAACAAAGAGCCTTTCTTTATATGTCATGCCTAACAAAACAAACAAGCCCAGAGAGTACAAGAAATTCACAACTGAACTCTTACCTGGAACCAGTTTCCCCCACCAACCTGCTTCTTCATCCAGTTCCCTGTGTCAGGTGATGACACTTCCTTCCTCAGCAGACACTTTGCCTCAGCAACTTCAGCATCACCTTCACCCTCTTCCTGCCCTCCTTCTTTCCCAACAACCAATAACCATTTACAACATGGAAATAAACAAAGACCAGCCAGATGAGAACAAGCAAAGCCCGTTTATTCAGAGCTGGCTATAGCAAGGCAGTCAGCACCAAGACTGGTGTATTGGAAGATGCTCAAAGGCAGGCAGAGGAGTGGGAAAAATTTATAGTGGAAAAAGGGGAAAGTTTCAGGTATTTCATATGTGCCCTGATTGGAGGCTGTTGGTATGGGGCATCCTGAAGCAAGCTAGCTAGAAATGGGGTACCCTATGTGATTGGTTAGGGGTGCATATTTGGCTTTCTCTGGTAGGTCCTAAGTTGGAAGTAGGGACAAAAATTAGGAAGGTTGTCAATTATTAATCAAGTCCTAGACATTTTAGGCTGATTGTCATTGGGTTATGGTTTGGCTTTTTGGGATGTTGCTAGAGATCATGCTCTAACTTCCTACAAGTCTGACTTACAGATAGCGGGCTGGCTTCCTGGTTACTGAAGATAATGGGTTGCTTCCTGGGTTGGTTGTTGCTGATTATGAGTCAGAATTCTATTTTTATATATGGTCTGGCAATTGTCCTTTTGTGTATTTAGTATCTGGACAGAGTTCCATGAATTCTTCCTCCACAAAACCTATTTCATGGGGTTTCATCCATTTCCCCACTCAGTGGCCAGCCTGCCCCCCAACACGTGCTTTCAGCTCACAGTGCCATTAGAGTTATCTCAAAGTCCTGCATGTCACCCTCTTTTGTTTACAACTCCTAACTTCTTGCCTAAAGTCACCGTCTTGATTGCATAGAATGCCCTACCATGTCATCTCACAACCTGAGTCTAGAGGTCATCCAGCTTAAAGTGAAACAGCTCTAGCTCTGTAGGGGGACAGCAAATCCTGGCTAGCATGACTTCCAGCAAGCTCTACCCCTCTTTAGGCACCAGTTTCATATCCATGTATGAGGAAAGCAGTAGCACGTAGGTCATGGTCATGGGTCATAGACATGTAAAGGGCTTATCACCCTGCCTAAGTCCTTCTTCTCTCCTTTCATCTGCACCAGTCAGTGTCTGACCACGCCCTGCAGCTCTCTTTCCCGTACCACCTCCCTCTTCTTCTTTTTTGTTACATATCATCCACCTTCCTTAATCCCAAATATTTCACCAAATGATAAAATTTCAAGAAATACTTGTAGAATTAATTTCCTCCTGGACATGTGCTTTGTTACTACATTTACTTCAAGTCATATCCAATAGATTTAATGATTTGACAGAGCATTAAACTCATCTCCATATTTGGAGAAGTGGAAGTGGCCATTCACATATGTGGAGAGTGTCATGGTTACTCATGAAGATAATTAAACACTTACCATTATTTAAAGAGAAGCATGCTTTTATGTTCAGAGAGTTTTTGAAAAGGTTAAAATCAGCCCAATGGAAGCTATAGGAGTCTCTGCTCTTTCGAGGGTTCTTAGAGCAATTCAGTGGGCTTCTGCTCTTTGCTGCAGTCTGGTCTTTCACTGAGGACGATGCAAAAGGTGCCCCATGTGTGACAGGAAAAGAAAGGACTGGAGGCAGCTGGAGGAATGGTGTGAATTCACAGAAGGCAGCACTTTGAAAGTATCTGACATTTAGGAAATCTACTTTGACCTTTGGCTTCCTCTTCCTCAGAAATAGGGTCAAAAATCCCCTCAAAATACACCTGTGGGCAGCAGATGGGAGATGATATTCCCAATTTGCGGCATTTTGTTCTCAATTTCTTAGGGCTTGTTTGTGCAGGAGGTGGAGAGGCTGAGGGGAGAAAATTGGGGAAGATAATTAAGGGAGGGGAAAACTACTTTTGGGGGGCCAAGGTCATTGTTTAATGTGACAAAAGGAGACACTTTAATTTTAAGGAATTATGCCATATCTATTTTACAAATGCCTCTTCCTTGGGAAAAGAATTTTGATATTGCTGTTTTGATTTTAAAATGTTTCAGGGTTTTAAAAGCAGGCAGGACACGTGTTCCAAAACCGGAGAGCCTGTGGGCATCTGTTTCTCACCAGTTGTCTCCCCAAGGCCCATGGTCCAGCTCAGGGCCAGGATGCCGCTGGTGCACCCACAGTTCTCCCTTGGGACCTGCTGAGTCAGCCTGGAAGAAAGTAGCAAGAATCCACCCAGTTTAGTGAACTGAAAACACCGAGTCTCTCTAACAGAGTACGTACTCATAAAAAGATGTTTAACCTGCATAGGAGACGCCCTATTGTTTTGACCTTCACGACAATTGGGTGTAAAACTTTGAGTAAACACCTTCCTGACACCTATTACAGGGACTCGGCGGGAGGCGCAGCCATTAATCAGAACAGCTGCGGGAGGCGAGGGCTGCTGATGGAGCCCTGGAAAGATGACTTGGACCCCTGCAGTTCTCTCTCTTTCTCTTCAAATTAAAACCCAAGGAAATCGAGAAGGAAAGAAACCCCATTTGGTCCCTGCTTGCCTCCCAGAAGAAGGGGCAGTTTCAACCTGCCTGTGCTGGGAGGAGGCAGGTGTGGGATGCTCTGGCTGTTTGTGTGTTAACTTCTCGAGTGGAGATGAGGAAACACCCCAGAGGTTGGAAAGACCTCTCCCAAGGGACTTAGGAGCAGATAAAGCTGAGCCTGTGGTGGCAGGGCCAGGGTCAGGACTTTCCCAACGACATCAGCTTGCTTACCTCGTAGATGGCCAGGAGGAAGGAGGAATGTGGGTGAGACGCCACACAGAGAAGCACAGGGAAAGGCACAGCTACAGAGGGACGAGTTGTGTGCTGGTTGAGTAAGGCTGTCCTGCAGTGCTGGGGGCTCCTTCTATATTTGGCCCTAACTTGGGGCAGAGAGAACAAAGCCTGAGAGTAAGGGCTCTGGTCTCGGACCGCCTGTGTGCAAACCCCGGCTCTGCCACTTGAGGGAAGTGACTTCACTCCTGAGTGCCTGTTTCCTCATCTATTAAACAAGTTCAATAACACTAATAACAACCAATTAGAATTTCTTCGAGGATCATGTTGGGTTTTATTATGGTGGAATCTGAAACTTGGACAACCAGGCAACGAGTCATTTCTTGGTCTGGGTCATTTCTGAGGCAGAGAGAATTAAGCCTGTCAAAAAGCTAGTGACATGAAAGAAATAAAATTAAAAACAGCTACTAGGGGTGATAATAGTCCTTTCACTCTTCCACAGTGAAGGGGAAAACATGAGTGCTTAAACAGTGTAAGCAGAGAAATGAATACCACCATACCAAGGCTTAAGGAGCTGGGAACATACAGAACAGAAGGCAAGGGCGAGTTTAAGTCTGAGGGTTGCAAAGCATTTGTCATTCCAGGATATTCTCCGGAAGGCCCTGTGAAAAGTGAGCACCACTTTGAAATGACTCTTATTTGTTCAGAACTTGACTTCCAAACCCCTAAGATCAAGTTTTCAAAACTATACTCAGATACTGATTGAATTACAGGAGAAATCACGTGAGCGGAATTAGCTAACTCAATCTGGGGTCTTTATTGGTGTTGGATATTCTCGGCTCCCCCCACGCTGAGTGACATGGTTTTGTCGAGTCAATAGCCGTGGTGCACCCAGTCCTCAGTTGTCACGGGTCACCCATTGATTGTAGCTGTGTGTCGCTGTAAGCAATCCCTTGCAATATGATTTCCTGTCCACTGTTTGATGTTTCCTTCTCTAAGAAAGCACTTACCTACTCTTTGTCCTGTAGGTTAAGTGAAAAAGGAATTCATTTAGTCAAAACTTAAGTTTTGCGTTCTCTCGCTTCCAACAGCATACCACTTTTTCTTGGAGTGTGAGATAAATGCTTATCCAGATTATCTATAATGAATCAATATGTTATTTTATTGCGAATAAATGCAAATTGTGAGCAAATAAGACATATAAAGCTCTGTTAGTAAATCTGACTAAGAAATTAGCCTGTTTATTAACTAGATTATATAGAGAGCTTTGGCCTTGTGCTTACAGGCAATTCCTTCTTACTTCAAGAGTTCAAGCCCCCTTTCTAATTCACTGAAGCTTTTTGTTGTTGTTGCTGTCTTGGTATTAGTACCCTTCTCCCCATTAAAATAAATTCCCTTAACAAAACTCATTACCGTATTTCCAAATATGTGGATGAATCTGAGCCTGCCCCTGCTTAGAAACAAAGCTGGAGCAGATCCACCAGGCTGGTCTCTCGATAGCCAATCTCAGGCCTCTCTTCCTGTCAAGGCTCCCATCAGAAAGGCTGGAAGCCGGGAAATTACTTTCACAGCAGCTTGATAGGGGCTGTGTGACCCAGCTCCAGCCGGGGAGCTAAGAGGGAACTGTCAGCTGGAGGAATTGTGAGAAAAAGTTCCGTCTTTGACAGAAGGAGAGAGGAAAGCTGGGAAGCACCTCTCACCTGAGAGTCAGCACCCGCTGCTCCTCTCCTTTGGGACAAGGGTGTGATGCCAGTGGCTGTGACCTCCATCTTCTTGTAACGAAAAGGGAGCTTCCAGAAAAAGGGCTATTCCCATCCTGCTGCAGTAGTTCCAGCAGAGGCATGGGAAGACCCGTGGGCCTGCAGGGTGGCAAGCTACCTGCACAGCGCTGGGGCTCCCAGTCCACGCCTTCCTACTAAGGAAACAATAAAGGAACTTTTTTTTAAGCTACTGTTAGTTGTGTTTCTAAAACTCATAGCCGAAAGCAAGCTGATAGATACTCTGGCCGTTTTATGTGCTTGAAAACAAAATATAATGTTGTCTATCCATCAACATATATCTTTATTTATTTGTATATTTATAATTGCCTATTCCTAGGTCTATATGAAAAATATTATTTGCATTTAATTCTAGGTAAACTGGAGTGAACGCAATCCCTTTGTCTCTGTCTTCAAAGACTATCTTAAAAGACTCATCCCTTTAACTCCCAGGTGGAGCTAAGTTCCACATAAAATGTACAGTCACAAAAAAGGTGGACGCCCCGGAGGAGGGATCAAAAGCTAAGGCAATGCAAGTGTAGAAGAGAAAGTAGAACCCACGGAAACAGAAAGGAGGGACACAAACTGAGATACTAGAAATATAAAATACCACTTGAGAAATTAGCCTCCCTAGAGAAAAGTCGCAAGGACAGCATCACTATAATCTAGGCAGAAAAACAGCAACATGGTAAGGCTGTGCAAAGTTCGAGTAAGGAGATCCCGAAACGACAGGACCCCAGAGCTAGGACTCTGACATGCACATTGGGAGTCTGAGGGTCCTACATGGCTTGACTATTGGGAAGTCTCCACGAGCGAGTGAACAAGGGATAAAAACAAGGAAGTCCTATCCTGTGGGCAAATTGAGTCCCAAAGACATACCACTCTTGGGGAAATTCAACATCCAACGATTTGATATTTCTTCCACCTGCCTCACTGCATGACTCAACATCGAATGATAGAGACTTCCACCGAATGATGAGAGGCCTCTCTTATCTTCCTGAGAGAAGATAAATGCCAGTGGTAAATGTAAATCAGAGCTAAGAGTATGGATCCTGGCTAGCAGCTTCTTTCCTTGATGACAGATCTGTTTCTGGTTCTTTTTCTGATGAAAAGTGCCAGGACAGTTGTGGATCTTATTATTCTCTGGGAAACTTGGAGAATTCGGCACTTTCCTTTGCCCCTTTTGCCCTGCTGCCTGACCTGTGGCATCTCTCCACTTGCCTGTTTATAATTAGGGTCCCATGAAATCCAGGCAGCCTTCTCTGCAGCCCAGGTGTGCTGGTCGGCACATGCTGTGCGCATCTGTGAGATGAATATTAACGGATGTTGAAAAAGTTAACTGTTCCCTTCTTTTCTCACCCTCTCTGCAATACATACTTTTTAGCTCTTGTTCAACACTCTCTGTCACACACTTTTCTGATTACACAACTTCGGCCGCCAAGAAACATTTTGGGGATCACCCTGGTGTTGAAGTTACTGACACATTACTAATTGTATTGTAAAAGGTTGTAAACTAAAGTCCATTTTCCACTTTTTCTTCTTTCTCTTGGGGATGTTGACCTCCTGAGCTATGTTACAACGGTGGGTAACTCTCCATTTAAAAAGTTAAAGAAAATAAGTGGTTCTCCCCCACAACGCACTCTGATAAGAAATAAAACCTGGAAATAGGGCAGTGAGACTCCAGAGTACTTGCCATGATGTACGACTGGGCAAGTGGTATCCACTGTGACCCCATACCACGCCTTCCTCTGCACCTGCAGCCACTGATTCACAGACGACCTGCACTTACAGAAAGCAGTGGGTGCCCTTCTCAGGGAGAGCTCTCAATTTCCCTCTTTCTCTCTCTCTCTATCTTATCTATCTTTTGCCTTTCTCTTCTTTCGTTATTTTTGTTGCTATTATGATATTTAAAAGCCCACATTAACAAAGCGAACGCTATCACTGAAAATGCCCCCTCACATAAATGCTTCAAATGACTCAATTCCTGTATGATTCAGATAAAGTTGGAGTTGGGTTAAAATTGTCTACACAAGTGTTCCCATTAAAAGTTGTGGAGAACTTTCCAAATGAGGTTGCGTAAGAGGTAAGAGCAAAGCACGTCATGATTGTGCAGCTAAAACGGGGTGCCGGGCTGAGAGCGAGCTCACCTGCTTTCAATTGGTTTCCTCAAATAAATGGATCCACAATTTTTGAGTTCTCTGTATACACTTCTTGACTTTTCTAGAGGAAAGAATAATTAAATAATAATTTCCTTTGCTTTGGGCTGTGTGAATGTTGTTTTTCTTGAGTCTATGTTTATTGTAATAGAACATTATGAATACACCTAAAATAATTTAATAAATCAGGTTTAAAACAAAGCCTTGTCACCTGATATAATCAGAGAAGTTGCCAGCATTTGTCCTCTGAGTGAAGTAAAAGTAAAAAGACTAAGAGATGCTGGCTTATAATTCATAACTAATAATACGCTGAGAATAATTAGCTGTCATTGAATAATCAATCATAAAGTAGAATTAATACGAGACTTCTTCAATAAACTTTATTTATGAATTCTGACAGAAACAAAGACATTTTGCAATGGGCATAATTGTGATCAATATTGCAAATCACTAATCTTTACAAAATGTGGTTGATCTGCTTTGTACATTGCAAATTCAGTTTAATGGAAAAATAATGTGACTAGAGGTATAGTTCTGTATATGTTTAGAAATAAACTTTTAGCTTTTTGTTAAATTCTTTAAACTATTCAGAATCTTTATCCATAATTATATGTCATCCAGAAAAAAAGAAGTTGCTTATTCTTTATCAATTTAAAGATAAAAAAGAAATATCAAAATCACCAAAATAATTTCTAATTTAATGAATTTATGTATGCCTCTACATTTGCTATTAAACTAGGCTTGAAATCCATACCTTCTTGAAATCAAAGGAGAAAAATATTATCTTTTAAGGTTATTTTAATTTCTTGTGTTTTAGGGGAAGGATTATTAAAATTAATTTAGAATATTCCACAAATTTCCATAAAATAAATCTAGATTTTTGATACACATCAAAATGCAATGTGTGTCAAAAATCACTCCAAAATTTTTGCTTCTTTAAAAGTGAAGACTGTATATTTAAATGCATAAATGAATAGTAAAGTCATAGTAGATTGTACTTAAGGCTTTAAACGTTCACTCAAAGAATGAATTTTAAACATAAAATGAAATATGATGTGTTTAGATATTCCAGTTACAAGGAGTGTTATTTGTAATTCTTCAGCTAATGGACCAATGAATGCTCTGAGCACAATTATGGATCCATGAATAAAGAGTGTGTGTGTGTGTGTGTGTGTGTGTGTTTGCGCACGCGTGGGGGGGTGTTAAGCTAAGCTTGGTTTAACACCTTTGTGCATGTTTTACGATTACAAGGACAAAACTACATATAAGTTACAATGTTCATTTAAAAATCCATTTCCAAATCATTTGAAAAATTGTAGGATTGATCGTCTTAATTATACAATTAAGTTAACTTCTAATTGTTAGGCATTCTGGCCATTATTCATTTACTCCTAATCTTTGACAACAAATCACTGAATTTTCTTGCATGTTTCTGTAATAACACAAGACATGGCTAAGGCTTGTTAAACCCATCAGAAAGGGGTGCATTTTACCCACCTGGGGTATGTCATTTCAGTCTGACAGTGTTTAGATACTAATTTTTAGTGAACTTGAGAAAGATCTTTACTTCAGGCTTTGTAGAAACTACATAATCCAATTTTAAATGACTGAACATACAATGCAGAAATGAGAATGGTATGCAATTTACTCTCTAGTTAACTTAGGCAGCATTTTTCCTACAAACCACAGGTTTCACCCAGTGAATTCTGCTATTAGCAGAATTATGATACAGCTGTCCTGTACAGAGACTGGCTAAATTTGTGGCCGACTCTGTCCTGTTGTCCTCTCATTTGATGTCTGTTTACTTCCCTCCCCAGAATCCCGTCGTCCACCCCTCTGGCATATTCTCTGCATTCCAAATTGAAATAATTATCTGTCCTTAGAAGAAGAAGTTTTTAAGACAATTTTCATTCTCACTGACAGCATTTGCTGAAATTTGATTCAAAACTTGCAGTTTCTTCAATAGCTCATTCCTATTACATCTCATGGTCTTGATTTTTATTTATTGTTTTTCAGAGTTGAGCAATCCTGGATATTACTTTAAAACTGTATCTGTGAACTGGTTACTGTCAATTAGGCAGGGGATTGCCTCTCTCTCTCTGTGCTGTCCCACGCCACTCTGCTCCTTGTCCTGGTCTGCAACAGGGCCTCGTCCCTCAGCAGGAAGACTGCAGATTCCAGGTCCAGCCTCATATCCACTGCCCACTCTCCAGGCCATAGACCACATTGTTGTTCCTGAAACACACGCAGAGCATCCTCCCTTGGCTGCAGCTGTTCAGGATTTTACTGCTCATTCATTTCCTACTGGCAATATGTAAGTTACATTTCTCTAAAATGATGTTCCTCCTTTTTCTGTGTTGATTTTTTTTAATTGTGGCCAAATGTACATGACATGCAATTTACCACCATGACCATTGCTAAGAGTACAGTTCAGGGACATTAAGTACATTCACATTGTTGAGCCGCGATCACCATCATTCATCCACACACCTCTGTTCACTTTGCAAAATTGAGACTACCCATTAAACACTAACTCCCCACTCCCCATCGCCCCACTCCTCCAGCCTTGGCAACCACCATTCTACTTTTCCATCTTTCCTAAGGCTTTTCTACTGCTAACTTTCCAACACTGTAATCTGTAGGACATAGCAAAGGGAGTCTTTCCAAAAAATTTCCTAGAAAGTAGTCACAGGTACAGGTCTGATTCAGGGGACAGGAATAAAGATAAGCTTCATCAAATTCATTCACGTGGCCAGCACCGAGTCACCGTGCAACATGTGAGGGCAGATACTGAGGTGAAGTCAGGTCCTTTGCATCTCCTGGAAGTCCTTCTGTACCCCTCCCCGCCCCCAGCCCATTACCCCCACTCGTCCCTTCCGTCCTTCCATAGGAAAAATAGGGCACAAAAGGAGAGTAGTATGTAACTACACGCAGAAGCCACATTTTTCTTCTGGTGGTGTTACTTTACTGCAAATCAGAGTTAAATGTTCAGAAAACCATTTAATATTTTACTTATTAAAAATCATTATTTCATAGATAACATTTTTATCAATTTCATAGAAGTAAATTTTACACAGTTATGTAATCCCCTTTATCATCAGTTCCATTTATAGGAATAATTATCAAGTTCTACTTGGCATATATGTATATAAATTAAATATGGCATCTTTTTTTTTTACTAATATTTGAGGAATAATTACACTTTTTGGATTAAGCTTTTTGGAATTTAAGGAGGAATCGTAGAAGAGAAAGAAAATGAATATTTATATCAATGCTGGGTATACGTTCGTTGGCCTGTTATTATTCTATGGTATCCTGTAACGTTATAACAAGTCTCAATGCTAGCTAAGATCAATGCTACATTTAAAACTAAAATGACATATTTATATATTGTTATCTCTGTGAAACTGAAAATGCGTTAGTGGTTCTGCCCGATGTGAAGTACTGACAACACACGGTTGATAGGCTGAGAAATAGTAAAATATTCCCCTGGAATCTGTGTGTAACATACAGGTTTTATATAATCTCAATAATGATGTATTTAATTGTGCAGGAGACAATGTCCTCATTTAAGATCACAACTAAATAAAAGAAATGTAGACTCATTGAAAGGGCTCCAGATGAAGGTATAGTTAAAACAACAAAGTTGAAAGACCACAATCTCTTAGCCATTTTCTGTGTTCTACACAGAAATCATATCATTTTTATACCACATTCACATCAAACTGTCACGTTCCTGACAAAGTGACATCATCATATATTCTGAAATATGCTATGTTAATTTCTTGGGTAAATACACATTTCTCTATATTCTTTTAGGAGAAAGTTTTAGGAAATTTCTCCTTGTAGCTATTTCGGAGTGAAGCAGCATTTACCAGAGGGTTTGGTGTAGAATGATGGAAGCTTTCGTGTGACTATACAGATGTTGATGGTCTTGTAGCTTACTTAAGGACATCAAATTCAAAGGCATCCAAAGAACGTCAGTAATATTTTAGGGGTATGTTTGGAAAATAACACTATTTTCTTGTGTACAATGTTTTAAACAAATACAATTTATAACAAGCATCAAAAACAGTTGCTGATTTTACTTATTTAACTGCTCCGTTTTGTTTTGTGTTTTTCCAAATACTGTACAAAGAACTTGTGGTTTCTTTTGTTATTTCCCAGGTCAGATTTGAATTGACTGGTATAACTAGCATTTTCTCTGGTTAATACCGTGTGATACCGCTTAAGGTAAAAAAGCATCTATTTTCCCTTAACACTTTGGTGTATGTTTCTCCAGTAACCCAAATCCCTCATTGAACAACCAGCCTTATTTCACTCAAAATAGAAATTTGTAAAACAATTTTATAAGGTTATACTTATGACTGCAGTGTGTTATGTGAAACACAGTGGGAAATTAACTCAAAACACTCGTACAAAATCACATAACATTAATGTCAAGCAATGTTTCTGGTCGTGCAGTGATAACTTCAAACACCTCTCTTAGTTTACAAGGATGATCGCAGCAGAAGGACGTATTCGACTTTTCAGCGTTTAAGAAACATTTTTATCAGTTGGAGGAAGAATTATTTTAATAAAGTTTATTTTGTGTACTCAAATCAGATAAAGGTTCCAAGTATTTTATTCATAATTTCCTACTTATGTATATTGACCTTTTTTTACTGGTTCCTTTAAGGGCTCCACATTAGGATGTCAAAAACTATACCTGCAGAGTGAAAGTATCCTCATTATGCTAATTTAGGTTCCACTGATAGGTGTGTTCTGTTTTATAAATTACATCCTCTTGTCAGAAGTCAAAATGTATTTGAATAACTTCATGGAAATTGTCACCAAGATTTAAAATTGTGTGTCTTCTAAGCCATTGTTGATTTTATCCGGGGGCTTAAAAACGGACATATATTTATTTTTAAATGTGCGCATGATTATTTTGTCACAAATGTTATCTAAATGAAACCGAGGTACCAGTGTAATTTTCATACATATTTTGATAAAGTTTTGCATTTTATAAATGTATTTTAATTTCCAGGTTTGATAAGATATGCTAAATAGTATTAGTTGCTGTATATTTTAGTGCCAACAAGTTTGTTTCCTACACACTTGGAATTTTACTAAAGGGTAAAATAAATATACATGTTTTCACAAAATTATTAAAATATCAAAAATTAAAATGAAAAGGGATTTGATTTATGAAAATTATTTCGCGTGCAACAAGGAAAACATTTCCAATTTGCATTTACATGTCACATACTGGAAAACAAAATGTGGTCTCCTTGAAATTGAGAATATTTACAAATATACAAATATTGAATAAATGATTTTTTAATGTGAGCTAAAAAAATCTAATAATTTTAAATTTACTACTTAAATCATCAAAAGAAATCTGGAAAAGAACTGAAGGCATACACTGACATGATCATTTTATTAGAGAAAAAAATGTATTACATTTCCTTTTCAACCATTCTCCATAAAAGATCAGATTTCAGTTAAAAAAAAAAGTGTGTCCTATCCAGAGCAGTTGGGTTTGGTGCTCATTTGATTTCACTTTTCAGAGTGACCGGTACCGCTGTTAGAGCAATCTTTGATGTTACTAAAAGTGGAAAAATCAAAGTGAAGAGCTAAATCTGTTCGTTTTTCAAACATATTAATCTTGTCAAGATAATACGTAAAAATCAATCCTTCAAATTTTTTCCAGAGCCCTTTCTCCTCTCTTTTATCCAAAATATGAAACCACTTATGAGGATAAAGCAATGTGAATGACTTCAGAAAAATATCCTAAGTTATATTTTGGCTAAATATATTTTACGATGGCCCAAGTGGACTGCGATTGCCTGGTCAGAATGAGCTGTTCATGTAACTCTCGGCATTCGTCTTCATATGGACTCAGCTCATATGTGTGGCAGACTGAGAATTTCTAGCATGGCTTTTTTAACAATTCAGCTGAGTTTCAAACCTCTGACAGTAACAAATACAAATTGCACCAGCCCCCAAAAAATTGTTGGGGCTAATTTTAATATTAATGAATTCTTTACAACCTCAGTTCAGCGGTTTCGATTAAGCTTTAATTAGTAGCCAGAGGGGAATCCAAAACAAAAATAAGGAGTTGAATTGCTAATTAAGTTAGTTTGATGAGGTAGACTTTTAGTAAAAGACCGGTTGTTGTTAGCTGTGCAAGTTCTGACAAGCTAAAAATACTAAAGATTATCATTATTGTAACTAACATTCCACATTACCACCAGCTTTCTACACAGAGCAGACAGTTCATTAGAGTCCGACGCTTTTGTCTGTCAGAACTGGAATTAAAGCCTTGTTAATAAGAGAGCAGTGTGTGCGGACATGAGCCCAAGAGGAGCCCATGGAACTTTAACTCCAACTGGTTCGAGATTAACTAGTTATTACATCCAACTGAGTATATTTATCTAACAGTTGTTTGTCATTCACTACAGTTTCCACAAAGATCTTATTTATTAGAAACTGATGTTGCAAAAGAATTTGCTTTCTACTGTTGAAGGTGATTATAGTTTTCTTTATGTTCAGGTCCCGACAACCTCCAAAATTCCACAATTTCATAATAAACTTGAAATTTAAAGACAGAGCTGAAAACAAGGAAAACCCGCCTGCTATTCCTACATAAAACAGGCCTTCTCCTAGAGTTCTGCTGACCCTCCCTGAATACAGGTCATGCCTGACGCTGTTTTGGATTATTTGAATCCTGTCAACAATAGGTTTTATTTTTAAAAACTTGGATTATTGTTACTTCAAACCTGGAAATTAACCCTTTAGTAGAATTGGCTATTCCTAGCACAATCTGAATGCCTTCCTTGTACCCCAGAGACTACTAATTATGCCTTCGAAAGGCCCCTGGTAATGGGGATTCGCCCAGGCTGCACAAGACGAATGTGAACCAACTTTTTCAGGATTGTGGAGAATGTAATTTGATTTCTCCATACTCCAATGTGTTCTATAATTTGTATTTTATCCTTTTGCTTAAGGTTTCAAAGCCTACAAACCCAATAACTTAGGGATAAGAGAAGACAGAAAAATAAATGATATTGTTTCTGAGGTATTAAATATAAGCCTGGCTATCGGAGCTGCATGGCGCTCGCGAATCGTAATCAGGTACTTTGACTTAACACTGTTTTGCTTTCTAATAAGGTGGTTGCCATATGTTGGAAAACCTATCTGCCTGTGTCTGAGGGGCGCCATACCTCTGTAACAAATCCAAAAACTCATTTTATAATACCTTAAATCTACCCATTGTAATGTAGCTCCACAAGTGTAAATCCACATCAAACTTTGCTCATGAATGTGCCTGGAAGATTACCTATATTATCATTGAAAGCAAAAGGGAAGCAGTGAATTAGAATGCAGTGGATCTAACAAAAATAACTTTCAGTAAATCTTTTAATGCATAGTTTACAATTTTCTTTTGCTCAGCATGAAACTGATTAAGATCCCCCTTCTAAAGAATACTTTCCCCCTCACATAGACGCATTGTTTAATATAGTTACAGCCCCCAATAGTTGACAAATCAGAATTTCAATGCCGCAAATGTGATGCTTGTTTAACGGCAGCAGAGAGTATTAATAATTTATCTATTTGAATGTAGCATAGCTTCCAATTATACTATTTCACATGGTACAGCAACTGAACACACGTTCTCTTAGAGGGAGAGAGAAATCTTTGGTGTAAGCTAGTCATTGATATCTGCTGGAGGAATTCAGAAACTGATACACACTGTTAAATATTTTCATCAATTGTCACTTAAGAGTTATAACTTAAGTGATTAAGTATTAGAATTTAGACAAATAATAAAACAATGAAAAAAACAAAGAGAAAACTTTTCTTTAAACCATCACCATTGGTCTCTAAAGTTAAACTGTATTCTGGATATCTGTAAAATTAAGGATGAGAATTCATCTACAGCATTTGGTTTTTTTGAAAAAACACTTTCAAAAAGTTACATACTCCAGTCAGTTTGAGGCAAGGTAACAAAATAATCAGAACATTAAAACTCTTGTTTAAGTGTCTAGCTCATAATCCATGGCTGTGTTTCTGAGACACTGCTTTAATTAGCTCAATGAGTCAGAGTCAACTTGAAATATCAAACCCAAAAGCCAAATAAACCTGCTATTGAAGTAATTTTGAAAAAGGTACTAAGGATCTTGCTTTACTAACAAATTATTTTCTGGTATCAGTGTACAGAAAAATCTAAAAGATAAAAACTGATATTAAAAGTAGAAATGGATTATATTATTTCTTGATTACAAAATATCTCCAAAAGCTTATTAGAGCTTTGCTCTTTTTCTCAGCACGAGGACAGTAAAGGATGTCACTGTAGTAGATTTTCTTCTTAAGTCTCACAAGAATACCCCTGATTTCAGACACACGAAGTCAAACAGAGCATCCCGAGAAAGATGTATTCTTGGACTTGGATGCAAAGAAAATTCAAAATACGATATCTACAATGTTATGGGATTTCTTTTTTTGATGCTTTTAATATTCTCTTTCATCTTGTAAAATTCCATCTTTTTATGTCATTCATGAATAGAACTACAAGATCTGCATAAAAATATGCACCCACTTAGAAAAAAACACTCAAATGTGTGTCCCAGCACGGCAACGCGCAAACAACTGTGATGGAGGATGTCCTCCCTCCTGTCTACTCAGTGCCCATGGGCTTCACTGCAGGACAGGCTCTCCCGGTTCTCGGCCTCATCACTGGGGTCCCACAAAGTCCTGAGAGAATCTGAGGAAGTGCAGTCCGTTTCACGTTAAAGTGTCTTCTGAAGATCAGATTGTTTTCACATTTTTCAAAGCAGAAAGGTCATTGAGAAAAGAAAATGAATGAAACTTTAAATTACATTTTCAATGATTAGATGATACTTTCACATCAAGAACTTGCCCAGGCATAGAGAAAGGAAGAAAAATTAGCACTTTTTCTTTCTACTTGTCATCTAGCTGTGTAATTCTAAAAGAAGCTACTGTTCTCTTCTGCGGTGATACACCATTTTTAGGTTTCTAGTTTTAGCAGACTTTCTTTGCTTCGATCCCAGAGGAAAGAATCTACACGAGATTTTTTAAATCTATATTACAAAAATAATCGAGCTGCTCGCTGCTTAGCATTAACACTTACTTAATCTATTCTTAAGTAAATAAAACAGCAGCAGCATGCAAAAAGCATCCTTTAAACATAATTACATGTTTCATGAAGCCACCGCAGGTATCAGATTTTTAGCAAAGTGAGTGCTACAAGAATTTTGATTATGACATCCTGATGCTTTTTAGAGATTTTAACCTTCTTTTATCTTAAAGCTTATTAGGTCTATAACTTGATAATAACATTGATATTGTATCAAATTTTTTCTTTACATGCGTTATCGCATTTTATCTTCAAACCACAGGAACGAATGATACTAGCATTTCTTAAGCACTTACTAGTGCCTAACTGTGTGCTAAATCTTCCCACCAGATTGTCTCATGTCACCTTGAAGTAAAGTCTTCAGGGAAGCTCTTGTGTCAAACCTGAGGAAGCATCCACAAGTCTATGCCCAGCAGGCTGCAGCTACACAGAGCAAGTCCAGCTCTGAGGGGTAAGCTGCACGGCCATGGCTGGAAATGGTCAGATCACTGCCCTTGACTGGGGTTCCGTCCACCCAGCTACCCAGGACTTCGCAGTAGGGTCTGTCCTGCACGTGAAGGAGGTGGTGCTAAGAAGGGTTATTAAAGCCTCAAAGATTTACTTGGCAATGTAGTGGTAAAGGTGGAATTTAAGTCTTTAAAAAGATTTTGTTTGCTATTGCGTTCTGATATCAGAGGAAAGGAGAGAAGCTATAGAGTCTCCAAGCCATCGTCACCACGAGGAGAAGGGCTGGTTGGTTTTCCTCACCATCGCAGACCACTGTCTGGGGAAGTCTCTGGTACAGGGTAAAGAGTTCATAAACAATTGTTGATGAATAAATGAATGAATGAAGTGCCTCTCTGGAACCAAAGACTTCGGTTATGTAAATTACATATCCACACCAACAAGAAAGCACTGAAAATGCACCCACCCACCCCCGCCACTACCCCAAAAGGGCAAAATTAAGGATCTGCGTTGAAGTTGCCGCAGAATCAGGACAGGAGTATGGGGAAGAGCAGAAGAGGAGTGAGGAGAAGCCTGCACAGGAGAAGGGAGCCTGGCTGCCTGCACAGACTCCATCCCGAAAGCAGAGGAGCCATCTTCCGCAAGACGATGCCCTCTGGAGGCGGCCGGCCTCCCTGCCCAACGCTGCAGAAGCAGAGGCGTGAGCAAGGCACCTATTTGTTGTGGGCTCCTCCCTTGCGAACAAGCTACATGTACGAATCTTAGTCTTCTCAGCCACACAATGGAGCAAAGTTCATACCCACTCAAAGCGGGTTTGGAGGGTCGCATGAGGCAATATGTGTGGAATCACTTATTAAATTGTCAAATTCAGTACAAGCATAAGGATTCTTCCAGACAACATATACTACGAGCTGCGGAGCCGGGTTTAGGGCAGTGCCTCAAAGACCTGAACTCCCACCCAGCTCTACTCCTGCTGTCTGGGTGGCCTGGAGCAAGTTGCCGAGCCTCAGCTTTCGCGTCTATAAATAGGTGACATTGTAGGCCCAGCTCCCGGGCCTGTTGTGAATACGCAACGATCGCGTCTATCCCTTGCTCAGCTGGCTGGACAAACGGTGCTGCACTGCCACGTGGAGGGTGTCCCGTGCACCAGGCGCTGGGCTGGACGCTGAGCCCTGGACGTGGTGCTCCCTCAGGGAGCTAGGCACCACCAGGCATGGGAGACCATGAGAAGGTGCTTCCCAGATGAAATGATAGAGGAACAGTCTGGATGCAGGTAACAGGAGTAAAGGGGCTCCTGCTTGCCCTCTTCGGTCATTCCCATCACTGGGACATACTTAAAATAAGCAGCCAGCCTGGCCAAGGAGAGCAGCGTCCTTCCTCCCCTACTCCCTCCCGAAAGATACAGAATGCCGAGCAGGTGTCCTTTTCCCACAGAGCAGAGCCTCCATTGCAAAGACCAATGACCCTTCCTCTTCCCCAAGAGCTCCTTAAGAAGTAGCTTTCATCTCTAAACCCGATCCAGTCTCTATTCCCATGCTGACTGTCAGTGGCAAGCTTCCTTGAGGCCACAGTGTGCCTCCCGCACTGAGCCTCCTGCCTACCCGCTGTGACTGAACCTTTTTACTTCTACTGCTTTTTCCCCAAAATGTGAATAAAACAGGGAGTAAGGAAGAGGGCAGGGAGGGGTGATTGTCAGCATCTTCACCAAAAATTCCTGCAAACTTACAGAGCTCTTCTCTGATGGTTCAAAAGTGAAAGGGGCTGGCAGTGTCACCTTGTTGTAGGACAAACTGTAGGGAGAAGGGGAACAGGAGGAAAGGAGCCCTGGAGAAATGAGACTAGATGTCTGTGTAACACTTCCAAAGAGTGACAGAAAAAGCCTTTCACCCACATATGAACTGTCATCACTTAATATGCAGACATAATTATTATCAACGTTGTCCTTTCTCAAAACTACCACTGAGTGGACTTGTAAAACAATTATCTGAAAACTTAAAGTAACAGACACCACACACTGTAAAGCCATCATACTGAACCAGGGGGTAGAGCCATGCTAAAGTCTAAGGTGGTTTTGCTTTTCTTTAACTGGCTCCATTCTGAAAACTGCCCAGGGCAATGCTAAATTTTAGGACGCGCATGAATACGCTAGTTGCCAAAGGATACATTGGACCTGCATTCATCATGACCTCTACAAAAGTCTACAGGTTTATTTGAAATGAGATAAGCATACTATGTTTTCTAGAACCACAATTATAAATCTACTTTCTAATAGAGAATTTATTACAGATATTGTAGAGCTGCTTGCAAATATTCTCATAGTTCTGTGAAAACTTTTCCCTTCTGGGTTTGCAGAGTTAAAGGATGGAGGACAGTGTCCAGTCTGAGTCCGGTCCTCCTGCTGGAGGAGATTACTGTTACAGAGGATGGGCCATAAATAATTTGATAATGTTTCCATCGATGGTACATGTTGAATGAGTTATGCCATCTCTTGGCTCCAGACAGAAACAGTCTGTGAGAGATAAAAGGATTGTTCTTTCGTCCTTTTCAACAAACTATCAGACGGTATTACTGAGAATGGAGGTCCAATGAAATTCTTATTCAGAGAGAATTAGCCCTCAGCTTTATGGCCAGGGAAGTACCCAGGCTGACTGCAGGTTCCAAGCTGAGCTCCCCAGGTGGGAAGGGCAGGTCCTGAGTTTGCCGGCACAGGTGTGACCTCTCCTGGAGCCTACAGGGCGGTGGACAAAATTCAGCTTTACTACCTGCTGTGGTTTAAAAAGTAGCCAAAACCAAATAAATTATTTCAATCTCTCTCTTACAGCGAAAAAAAATCAAAAGTATATCATTAGTAATAAACTATGACTTCATTAGAATGTTTCACATAACAGGATTAGAGAAGAATGTGTCAATAATTGGCAAAGGTTTGCCTTTCATTAATTAACACCTTTATATGAATACAAACTTGTTATCCTCACGTATTATAGGTGAAAGATTACCACTAAAATAAGGCATGACATTTACAAATATAGGCTTTTGAATTCGTATAACTTACATTTAATAGGTTGATTCAAAGACATTTTTAAAAATCCTCATTTCAAAAACATATTTTCTGGGTGAAAGATGATATTTTAATAGTTAATGCCTATAACAATCCTTTAGAAAGAAACTAGATAAGCTAATTTTGTTCTTTATATAAAATCACAGTAATTTTAAATTTGCTTTCCTCTCTCACCTGTCTCTGCAGACACAAAGCCTAGATGTTAGTCTAGTTACGATGTGTCATTCGGGCTGTTTTTCTCCAGAATTCCTCTGACTACAGTAAAATGCTGCCTCTCTCCAGGAGGAAACACCAGTCAGAAGAAAAATTGGTAAGTCAAATGCAGTACAAATAACCTCAGGGATGTTTTTTTAAGTTTGTCACAAGCGAGTAGTTTATGTTAAAAGGTTAACAGGGACAGAAACATGCTTTTCCTGATAGTTACCTCTAATCTAATTTTCATTCAAAAAATGTAGTCAAATTATGTGTACATATTCTCATCCTTTCCTTACAAATGTATTTTGAAGGAACAAGATATTCTTCGTTTGAAATGATTGGGCCAGGATTAAGTGAAAAGGAGAAATGGCTTGCTATGTTTATCTGTTTCTAGTTAGACAGGATAAAGTCGAGTGTTGTCTCTTGAGAGGGGAGATCTCCAAGAAAGGCAAATAGAGAGAGCGTTGTTACGTGGGACGATTCCTTGTTTTCCTAGGTAGGTTATTTCTAAGTTTCAGTTTGTTACCTCGTCTATGTGGAATCCAGCAAGGTCCCAGGTGTGTTTGTATTTAAAATAGTCCTTAGAATCACAACATCTTTGCTCCCATTGAAAATCTAAATATATGGCAAATATCCATGAATGCATTTAAGCATTGAACTTTGCCAAATTTGTAAAAAATGCAGTTTCATTATCAACCACTCATATGATTTAATGCAAAGATACATGAATTCATGAATCGAAATCATGGGATGCATAAATTAATTATTTTAAGTAATAGGTTGTTTTAAAAATAAATGTATACTTTAAAGAGAAATGACAAATTCAAGCCTGTATGTAGGTCTTTAAGACACATTTCTCATTTAGTGAAAATAATTTAAGCCATTTATGATTAAGAATGAAGGCTGATCTGAGAACATAGCTTATAAATGTATGCACGTTAGTGCGTTTGTGGGGAAACTCTCCATGGCCTAGCTCAGATTACACTGACTTAATGCTCACCTGATATTTTTTCTAAACATTCTGGTAATTATGTATAGGCATTTCTCCCTCCATTTTATGCTGTTCTTTTTATCAATCAAATTAACAAGATAGGCAAGTCAAGAAACTACTGAGTCATTTTAAAAAATAATTTATCTCTGCTTTAAGAGGAATTTGCTATCATTGAGATTAACTCCTTCAAAACTTTCTCTTCCGTACTTGACAACCCAGACACTCCGTACATGAACCCAAATAGCCTGGACTATATTCACAGCTATTCAGATTTCCCAGTTCTGTTCCTGTGTCAGGCCCGTGTCAAGTCACACATTCACAGTTTTTATTTGGAAAATTTAAATCCAGTTAGGTTAATGTTGGACTGATAATTTGATTTATGCTAGAAACATTTCCTTATATGTTTAGTTTACTAGGACTGAATAAATAAAAGAAAGTTTGGAGGTTCTCTTCAGAATTTTTGATGACTTTATTACCATTTTCTCATTTTTATGAAGTTTTACCAATACCTTTTGTTTATGAGATTATATTGGGGAACATTTGCTACCTTTATTTTTGTTATCCCATATAATAACAAAATATTAAACATTATATAATATATATTCATTATAACATTATGTACTATATGTTATATATTATAACTAATATAAGTATTATCTATAATAAATATATATTTTATGTCTATTCAATGATATATAATAACTTGTCCTCCAAAATAAAAGGTGAATCTTCAAGGCTTACTAGGTAAAATGGTGTAGTATAAATTTTGCTACATTGTTACATTGTAAAAAGTCCCATGGCAGCATTGAAGAATAGCCTAGAAAACAGCCAGAGGGAACTATAGCCAATAGTTTGAAAGGACAGGTTTAAGTATCCATGGCCTCTAATTTTACCAACTTTAAAAATATATAAAATCTAAAGTCCTAACCATTCTACAATATTGCTGGGGTTTTTTCACTAGTTAATAAAAATGTTCAAAATTTACTTTTAAAGTAAAAATGGATTACACATTTCTTAAGAGTTTTCACCAATCAACTAATTTCCATCATATTCTAGTGAATCTGCCCCCTAATTCATAAAGTTAACACAGCCTTTGTGCATAAAGAATATTACAACTTTAAAAATGTCTTGCAGAATTTTGTTCTATGAAGATACAAAAAGATGAGTCATTTGTCTGAGAAAGCAAAATGATAGTGAAGGCATATGTGCTTATATTACTACTAATGTAATGTATTAATTATCAACAGCCTGTGTGCTGAGCTAGTTCACCATTTTATGGGTGATTTGGCATATGCAGCATTGAAACACTTCATCATTCTATGGTCGTGCTTTAGAAATAAATATATGTTGGTGAGAATTTTTTGACCTAAATATTCCTCCTAAACCATTAGATTATCCAACTGTAACTTGAAATATTTTCACAAAAGTTTCTAAGACCTAAGCCATATCAATTAAGTAAATAAATATCTGATTTATTTAAATCTCCAATTTTAAATATACTTTAAAAAATACCTATTAGGAATTTCTAGGTTGGCATGAGTTAAATGTGTCGAAACACAAGTCGGCACTTGAATGGCAGCAAGAAATAAACATTAATACTCCTCGAGGTCTTGAGATGAGAATTATTATGCTTATGCTGCACACAAGATATATTTTACTTACATTTCTGTGTGTGTGCTTATGTTCCAATATATGTGATCTTTTGCACCAAGATGTGATGTCCCGACTTATGGGCCTCAGTATTCATGTACATAGATACTGCTAAGGCCATCTCAGTGCTTCAGATTACCCTCGGAAATTCTCTGTTCTGATTGCGAGGGGAGGGGTGGCGCAAGTTCTTCGGTGCCTGGTCTCTTTTCTTTGAGGGTGAGGATGAGAGCAATTTGCTAAGCTTTTATTGCTAAGCTTTTATTGCTACACATATAAAAAATGTTAATAATATCCTTACAGACAACTATGAAAATCAAAGGAGATAATGTATCTTCAGTAGGTTTTGTACTAAAAAAATACTCTAAAAATACCATAATTAAGGCATTAATAAACATCTTTCACCAATTAATGTTATCTAATCTTTTTTTAATCCCATTTGTATTTTCAGATTGTTCTGTTTCTCCGGGTACAGTATTCCTTAAATTTACTAACTCTGTATAAAAAGATTGTTCTAAAATTGCTTCTTCAAAATCATTTTTTTTTTAATCTTAGTAGATCATTGATCAAAAATATTCATGCAAAGTCTGGAGTGACTAATTTAAGGAATGTAAAAGATCACCCACTAAATCTGTTTTTTTGGGCATATATTCACTACAACTATAAATAGAAATGTCAATATGAAATATTGCTACCTTTGAAATCAATCAAGCAGAACCTGAAATCAAAGTAAATACCGTCCCAACTGAAAACTGCTTGGTAGATCGTATACTCACTCTAGTAATGCTTTTGCTTAGAACATTTTGAAACTACCAGTTTTGGGGAGTGACTTTGTACTTCCTTTGTGAGCCTTCTTATTCTACAGATGCAACATATTTTTGACCTAGAAGAGAATTAGTTAGCCTGGTAATTAAATTAATTTATCAAGATCAAACGATATTTTACTATTTAAAATGAATTTAACTCCCACTAAAAAATGTGTTTGTTATCAATGATAAGATTTTAAAGAATGTACAACTAACTCTTAGAGAAATTTCCAAAGAAAAGTCCTAAGACTTGTTGGAACAATGGCACAAGGTTTGAAAAAGTGTAAAGTCTTGGATGCTAGGCCAAACTGAGCCATGTGGGCGTTCTGGAAAGTCTAAGAGTAATTTTAAGTAATTCCTCAGTATGTATTTAGAGGAAGTACTAGATATTGCATGGAGAAAAGCTTGTCCTCTCCTCGTCTCAGCATAGCATGTCTACTTAGCAAAACAAAATGCTATGATAAACGGAACTAGCTCTCCTCAGATGTTAGTTGGTGACAATTTGTTGGAACAGATCATGGGTTCTGTGACATCTCACCATTCTCCACCATCCCAAGAGACTTACTCTTTCCAATTCTGTCAATCCCTTGTGGTAATACACACATGAGGGTTTCTGGAAAACACAATTTTCTGCATCCTGCTATATTTTTTTGTGGTATGTCAGTATCTCTTATTTATTGGTCTACAGTTCACATACTCTTTATCCACCTCTGATTGGATATATGAATTCTGATATGTTGCACACAATTGGTCATGGTAACTTCTTTATCATAGTCATAATTTATAGTTTCAAAAAGGGTTAACTTACTCAACTCAGAGGTTATTAAAGGGATATTCAAGGTGGTGAATATACCCCTCCTATCTTCAGAAATAGATGTCTTTCTCTTCTCCTCTCCATAACCTGAAGAGTGGCCTCAGATGGAGACTAAATAGACTAGAAACTGTGGTCATGACAAGGTTGACCTAATGAACAATGACTTTGTTTTTGTTAAGTGGATCCCAAAAACTTATCTGCTAAATGATTGATAAATGTCTCCATCTGTCTTATGACTATCTGTTACTAAGAGATATTTAAAAACAATTGTGTGTATTGTTATAGAAAAATGATGTGTCCAAGAGAATGCAATTTCTATGACAGCATATACATTAGAAGTCAGTAAATATTTGTTGAATGACGGCAAATGTGAGTTGAAAGAATTCTCAGTATATTTGATCTTGTTGTAAGATTATGCTTTGAAATGGACAGGTGGGAAGTACTAAGCTAACAGATGATGTGCTTAGTCAGACTGAGAATCTTTTGCAAAGTGAAGGTAAACAGAACTAGAAATTTTAGCACGGTCTTTGGGGAAAATATTTAAAAGACCATTAAAATATAAATAATCCCAAGAAAGAGTTGAAACAAATATTAATATTATTAATAAATTACTTTTGTTGCCAATTTTAAGAATACTGAATTTAAGAAAAGAATATTTTATGAAAGTTTGAAAATTCTTTTTCTATTTTAAAACTTTATTTGTATGTCTCTAGTCAAAAGTCAAAGCAAAATGAAATTGTATTATGTCCTTCAAATTGATCCTTGAAATTTCTTTTTGTCTTTTACATAAATTTCTATCTTGTCCATAACAAGTTTATTGACACTAAATTATAACATAAAATTGTTTTACAAATATGAATAAGATTAAATAAAAATGAGTTAAGAAATATAATTTGGTAGAATGTTCTCGATACACACAATCAAGTAGGAAAACTTTATAGTCTTTAAGTAAATATTGTCTATTAGCAATAAATTATATAATCATGCCATTGGATAGGTAATATTAAATTAGAAAGTTAAGATATGTTAGAATGTTACGGGAGTTCTTCGAATACATGTCTGATTGCCCCTAGAAAGTGCAAAGAATAAATTACCTTGACTGCTTTTCTTTCATTTTTTAGCAAATCTAAGTCAGAGCGTTGGTTTGGGGTAAGAAACTACTTACCTTTTGTAATAAAACAACCTCACCAATTTGAAAGTTGTACTAATATTGCAAGTCCTACCAATACCAGATTCAGTTGAAACCTCAGGAGTAATACGGATAGCTCAGGATCCAAACATTACTCATGGGGACCAATGAGCAGCTTCTTCATTTCTTGCCCATTATAGGTGAGGCAAGGCTTTGAAGGTGCACCCATCTTTAGAGAATATAAGCACGCTGAGTCTACCACCTGACAAACAGCATTTAGAATGCTGAAGGGTAAGAGCAGGTATCTCTAATCTCCCAACTTTGGGAAAAGATGTCGAAAAGCTGAGCTACAGGATGAGAACCCATCACCCTTTGATTTAGCAATGAAGATTACTGTTCGCGTGGAAGTTAACAACAGAGAGTGAGAGATTAATAAAATTTTATTAACTAAATAAGTACTATAAAAAAGTGATATTTGATTCTATAAGTTAGAATTAAAATAATGCTAGTTAAAGAGTTGAAGCTACTCATTTTTTAGCATGTTCAGAATTGACCAAAAAAGTTGCTTTTAGGCTAAAATTCTAAGAAAGCCCTTAATACCAGATACAAGTATATTAGAATAAAGTAAGAAACTCAAAAAAAGAATAATGCAAAATATTTTTTTAAATGCACCTTCAAAATCAAAGGTTTCATCCATTGTCAATATTCCTCTGTACATAAAATATATTCTTTCTTGAAGGGATGCCAGAATCATTACAGTTCAGTTAAAATGCAAGCATTTTTGTGCTTGATGTGGACTTTAAACACATCACTCATCCATTGCCTTCCTACGCCATTGTTCTAAGACCTTGACCACACAATGCTTTTCAAATGGCCAACGTCTACAATGTTGAGATCTGCCAAATAGCAAATCAACCTTTATAATTAAAGTTGACAAGCTGACAAGAAAAATGAGTGTATACTTGTATATATATATGAATTTTTATGTCACATTGCCGTCTGTACACTTGTTTGCTTTTTGTCAATAGCCGAAGGCTCAATTCTCTGCACCAGAAGCATGTTATATTCCAAGGTCTTCAGACAGCTTCCCTTCGCCCTAGTGAGCCCGTTGATTAATTTTGGATACTCTTCTTAATTAACTCCCCAAAGGAGATCTAGATTATCTAGCCTATAGTCCATAAAAAACAAGTGAATCTGAAGAATAATGACCCAGGGAGACAGGCATGCTCTCTCCGAATGATGTTATAAGAACACTGAGTCTCTCACAAGTCAAAATTGTGTCAGGCAATGCCTAGGGAGGACAGAGGCCTTTAATAAGGGCAAAAACAGAGATTTGTATTAGTCTAATTTAATTTTCTTTTTGACAAGGAAAGGAGTGATAGATGCTCCTTGACAGATGAAACATAGCACCCCGATGCAGTCATGGTTGCCATTGGCCTTGATTAGTAACTGGTTCCATTTTGACTTCCAGGCAGATGAGTTGGAGAATGACAGAAAAGAGTGAAGCAATTAAAACAGTAGGATGAAGTAGGAACCTAGCTAATTGTACCCAAATCTGTGAAACCTAATCATAGAATCAAGAAATATGATGCTTACGGCAGCTTTCATAAGTCTGTCTAAAGGCATTAATCCTTTACGTGTAAGGATTACAACTGAACAAACCTGACAATACTAGTTCGACAAAGAAAATCTGAGTTCCTGTCTTTAAATAACCTTTCCTGAGGAGCAATTTTCAGAAACGTTTGTTAAACCAACTGTTGCATCAATCAGTGATGATTTGACCTATAGTCCTTTTCAATCTTTAGGCCACATCAAGGACAGGAGGAAAAGAAAACTCTATCATGACTTTTCAAGCAAAAAATCTTTTTAATAAATCAAACCAATCTAGCCAACTGGTAAAAAAAACTCAGATAAACCCAAAGTCTTAACTATAGTTTTCACTATATTTCATTCTAGACCACTTGGCTTTTCATAGTGAAGTGAGGGAGCGTCTTTGAAGCTGAGTCATCTAATTGCTACTATTGTGCTAGTTGTACTCAGCACTGAGCAGCTCCACATTTAGAAAAGCATATGCCATCCTATCTGTTCCTCTTCTAGGGGAAAAAATATCTTCCTGTTGATAGTATGTATTCCATTTTTACCCTTACTAGCAAAATGCTAAAATTGTTTCCTCCCCATCATTTGGATGTTTAAAACCTCTAACCTGCAAAAATCTGTTAAGTAGTCTATTTTTAACATTGCCATGGTGAAATGTGGATGCATTTTATTGCATTTCTTAATCTCAAATGAGAATGAACAGCCATAACTTAAAGTAACAGTTAGGCATGTTACCATTTCAAGGAAGCATATAAACGTATTCTTCAATTTGAAATATGATGCCTACATTCATTCATTCATTCATTCACTCACTCAGTTAGGCAGCAAACATTTATTGAGCACTTTTTATGGATCAAATGCTGTAAAAAGGACTATGCTTACAAAATGAATATAGCAGCTCCCAAAATGGCGTCAAATTCCCACTTCCCTGTATACCCCCTTTGCAATTGGATCTTGCCTTTCTCATAAAATGATGGAGTCTATTTCTCCACCTCTTAAATCCGGGGTTGACCATATGACTTACTTTGGCCAATAGGCCATTAAAGAACGTGAAGCAAACAGCCTTGAAAAGCATTTTTACGTTGGTATGTACTTGGAAAGGAAAAGTCTGGAACACCAAACTTTGGGTGATGAGAGCAGAAAGAATCAAGCAAAAGAGACTGAGATGTCAATCATCCTGTTGTATTAATGAAGTTACATTAATATGAAAAACATCTGGTTTAAATACATTCATATTATGACTATTGTTATAACCAAAGACATATAATTGAATTATTATTAATAAACAATTATTAACAAATATACTAGTATTTACTAATCCAAATTTCAAGCTGCTTTCTAAGTTTTCACCTATGAAATGTATACTTATACTTGTATATTACTACCATAAGTCATTTATGAAAATATTTTTTGGTAATGTCATATTCCTTTCATTATCTATGTAAAGATATCTATTGCATTTTTAAAGCTACTGGTTTCAACAGAAATTGCATTATCCAAATTTATCTCTCACCCCATCTAAATGATTATGCACTTTCAAACTAATAAATACATGAATCAAAGAATGTGCTATCTTTGAATATATTCAAAATACTGTTATAACTTTAGTATTTACTTTCTAAGAATATTTGATAAACGTGGTGGAGATTACTAAACAATTGAAAGAAAGATAGTCAATAATAGGATATTTAATGGAAAAAGATGAAACTTGATCCCTATCATACAACATATACAAAAGTTCATTCCAGTTGCACTCTAGATCTGAACATAAAAAGTCTGAGAATAAATCTTCCGGATGGTTACGTAGGAAAATATCTTTAAAACGTCGGAGTAGGAAAAACGTTCTTAAACAAGACGCAAAAAGCAATAAACACAAATGACATGATTTATAAATTGTACTACATTAAAATTGAAACTTCTTTTCATCAAAGACATCAAGGAGAATAAAAAAGAAAACCACAGAATGGAGGAGATACTGCAACACAAATGACAGCAAACGTTTCATATCCAGGAGATATATATATACAACTTCTATAATATGAAAAGGAAAAGACTGAATGCCAAGTAGGAAATGAGTAAGAGACTTGAAGAGGCAGAAAATGTCCACAAAATAAGAATATTCCAGCAGCCAATAAATATTAGTAGTCAGAAAATGCAAATTAAACCATAATGAGGCACCACTAGAGACCCATCACCATTGCTAAAATGAAAAGCACTGAAATACTAAAATAAGATAGAGGAACTTCCTCTTTTACCTCCTATATATAAAGAGCTTAAAATTCACTGCTCTCATCCTTACGACAAGAAAAAGCTGGGAAAAAACAGAAAAACAACAACTCTTCTTAGAGCCATCAGAGAACTGAGTCTGCCAGGGAAACCGACACCATAAAATCTGCAGTCAGGTGCATCCAGGAAGATAAAGTACCTGAGATTTGCTTACCTGAAGCAGTGGCTGCAGAATGCCATGTAAGTAGTAGGAACACTTAAATAGTTATTTTGACTGAATATTGGAGGCTGGGTGTAGATGAGTATGAGAGTCGTAGGGGCCCCCTGCACTTTCACCTGCTCTTCCTTTAGTAACCCTATCAGGTTCTCACAGGGATACAAGAAAGCTCCCAAGTGTCCCTGGCAGGGCAAGGGAATAAGAGCCTTTGTGAAATCCTCCAACCCTTCTCCTTAACAAAGGCCTAGTGCCCTGGGAGAAGGACTTACCCAGAGGGCAATTCTGGAAAGAGGAATTCTGCCCTACCCTATCTTAATGCTGTAACTGCTAAGGAGCTATGAGGTATGGAGGAAGAAACACTGGAGTAGGGATCTACATAATTCTGAAAGCCACCCATCCACAACACTGGTACATTAAGAGACTGACGCTTAACTAGAATGTTAGAGAATATCTCCCCTCCATACACACTCCAACCGCACCAACCAGTCTCCAGCAATGACAGTAAATTACGGCTGAAAGAGCTGTGAGACTCAGGCTCTCTCTGAGAAGCGATATAAAGGAAAGACACAAACCAAGAAAAGAGGACAAAACAAAGCCACGAGAGGAATTTAAACACTCTGGTATCTACAGTTACAACAAACATTAAACATACTCATTTCATAGCTGGATTAAAATAAACCCTAATGTTAAAGGCCTATGACCTCAGTCCCTGACACATGTCCATCTTTCAACGAAAAATTACAAAAGGCATGTCAAAAGGAGAAAAAACAAACATATAATCTGAGGAGACAAAGCAATCATCATACCAGACTCAAATGTGATAAAGATATTGGAATATCAGGCAAGGAATTTAAAATAATTATGCTTACTATGTGTCTCCTTTTTCCACAAATTTTTGACATAGTAAGCATAATAAGCATAAAAGTTTGTGGACATAGGAGACAACATGAAAGCCCAGATGGTTAACATCCACAAATACAGAAACTACAAAAAAGAAAAAGAGCAGAAAGACATGAAAGACTGACAGCAGCAAAAACAACAGGGGAAGGACTTCCAAATCCTCACTTCCTTGGGCGACAAGAACACTGACAAAAATTGTCAATTTCAATTTTTCATGACTTGCAGCAATCCATAAGGAACAAACAAACAGCAAAATGGCAGACATAAATCCAGCCTCCTGGTAGTTACATTAGCTGTAAATGGATTGAACATTCCAACTAAAAGGCAGAGATTGGAGGAATATATAAAAAGAAACAAACTATGATTCGATTATATGCTAAGTACAAGAGACATGCTTTAGGTTTAAAAATACAAATAGATTAAAAGAAAAAGATGGGAAAATACACAATGCAAACAGTAATCAAAAGATAGCTTTAAAGCTATATTAATGTCAGAGAAACTTTGTGAAAAATTTATTACTAGATACAAAGAAGGACATTTGATAATGATAGCAAGTTCAATCAGTGAAAAAGATATAACAATGATAAGAATGTATGAACCTAAATATTGAGCCCCCAAACGCAGGAAGCAAAAACTGACAGAATTGAAAGCAGAAATACACAATTCAATAATAATAGTCAGAGACTTCAATAGCTAACTTTCAGTAATGGAAAAACAACTGGATAACAGACCAACTAGTTAAGGGAAAACTCAAACAACACTGTGAAACAACTAGACCTAAAAGGCTTCTAAAGGACACTCTCAAACAAAAGGAGAATACACATTCTTCTCAAGTGCACATAAAACATTCTTTAGGATATAGCATAGTTTAGGCTATAAAAATAGCCTTAATAAATTTAAGAGATTGAAATTACACACAATACGTCTCTGATCACATGGAATACAATTAGAAATCAACAACAGAAGGAAATTTGAGAAATTCACAAATATGTGGAAATTAAGCAACACACATCTAAATAATCAAAGTATCAAATAAAAAAACATGAAAGACATTAGAAAATGCTTGGGGGTGAATAAAATCAAAAACATAACATATGAAACAGGCCACAGTTAAAGTAGTTGCTAATAGAGAAATCTTTAGCTGTAAATGCCATATTAAAAAGGAAGGAGATAACCTAAACTTTCACGTAAAGACACTGGAAAAAGAAGAGCAACTAAACCCAAGTCAAGCAGAAAGAAGGAAATGGAAAAGATTAGAATGGAAATAAATGAAATAGAGAATCGAAAAGCAATAGATACAATCAACAAAAACAAAAGTCATTTTGGAAAGAGCAACAAAATTAACAAACCTTTAGCTAGACTGAACAAGACAGAGAGGAAAACTGAAAGATAAAAAAAGGGGCATTATTAATTACCCTATAGAAATTTAAGTTATCATATAAAAGAATACTATAAACACTTGCATGCCGACAAATTAGATAGCCCAGCTCAAATGAACAAACTAAATGTTTGTGCCCAGATGACAGTACAAACTGCTGAAACCTACTCAAGAAGAATTAGAAAATCTGAATAGACATATAACAAGTAAACATATTGACTTAGTAATCAAAAATCTCCTAACAAAGAAAAGCCCAGGACCAAATTGATTCAGTGGTAAATTTTAGCAAACAGTTAGAGAAGAATTAACTCTAATTCCTCACAAATTCTTCCCAAAAATTGAAGAGGAGAGAAACCTCCCAACTCATTCTACGGGAGTATGACCCTGGCACTCAAACCAAACAATGACATTAGAAGATAAAAGAAACTAAGACCAATATCCCTCTAAACATAGCATTAAAATTCCATATCAAAATACTAGCAAACTGAATACAACAACATATAAAGAGGATCATAAAACACGACTAAGTGAAATTGGTTCCAGGCTGGTTCAAAATACAAAAATGAATCAATGTAATATACCTTATTAACAAAATAAAGGAAAAAGCTCACATGACCTTATCAATAGAATTAGAAAAAAACCTTTGTCAAAATCCAAAACTTTCTCATGATAAATATATTCAACAACCTAGGAATAGACTAGAGCTTCTTCAACCTGATAAAGGGCATGTATGAAAAACCCATAGCTAGCATCATGCCCAATGAATAGAGATTAAAAGACTTCCCTCGATACAGAAAAATAAGGATATCTGTTTTTATCACTTCTATTTAATATTTTACTGGATATTCTAGATAGAGAAACTGAAGAAGAAAAAGAAATAAAAGGCATCCACACGGAAAAGAAGAATGAAAAATAACTATTTGCAGATGACATGATCATGTATATATAAAATACTAGGGAATACACACACACACACAAACTATGAACACTAATAATTGAATTTAACAAAGGTTGCAAGATGCAAGTTCGATATACAAAAATCAGTATATTTATATAAAACAAAAATGAACTGAAAAATGCAAATAAAACAATTACATTTATTGTATTAGTATTCTCCAGAGAGGCAGAAGCAACAGTGTATTTATGTGTGGATAGATAGGTAAATTGATAGATAGGTAGATAGATAGATAGATAGATAGATAGACAGATAGATAGATAGATAGACAGAATTGGCTCACATGATTATGAAAGCTGAGAAGTCTCATGATCTGCCTTTCGCAAGCTAGAGAGCCCATGGTGGAGATTCTAGGTGAAATCTGAAGGCTTGAGAACCAGGAGCACCAAGGGCAGAAGAGCTATGTCCTACCTCAAACAGTCATGCCGAGTACAAATCCTCTCTACTTCCATATTTGTGTTCTAATCAGGTCCTCAAGGGGTGGCATGATACCCACCCACCATGGAGAGGGAAATTGGCTTTACTCAGTCTACCAATTCAAATGCTAATCTCTTCCAGAAACACCCTCACAGACACACTCAGAAATAATGTTTAACAAGATATCTGGGCATCCCAGGATCTAGGCCAGGTGACACATAAAATAAACTATAGCATTTAGGATAACATCAAAAAGTAATATATTTAGGAATAAATTTAACAAAAAAAATACAAGATTTATGCAGTGGATACTGCAAAGCATTGTGGAAAAAGATTTTAAAAGATCTAAATAAATGAAAAGATGTCTGTGTTCATTGATTGGAAGACGCAATATTCTTAAGATGGCAGTACTCCCCAAATTGATATATAGACAATGAAATCCCTATCAAAACCTTGGCTGGCTTTTTTTCCCCAAATATTTATAAACTCATCCTAAAATTTATGTGAAATGAGACCCAGAATAGCCAAAACAATCATTAAAAGGATTAAATTGGAGGAGTCACACTCTCAAACTTACTACAAATCAAGACTGTGTGGTTCTGGCATAAGGATATCCATACAGATTAATGGAATAGAATTGGGAGTCCAGAAGTAAACCTTTACGTTTATAGCCAATTTATTTTTGATAAGGCGATCAAGACAATTCAATGCCGACAAATAGGCTTCTCAAGAAATGGTGATCAATACAACAGGATATCAACATGAAAAAGAAAGAAGATGGGCCCTATCTCACATCACATGCAAAATTTAATCCAAAATGGTTGAAGGTCTAAATATAAATGCTAAAAGTATAAAATTCTTATAGGAAAACATAAAACAGGTGTAAATCTTTGTAACTTTTGATCAGGCTATGGTTTCTCAGATATGACATTGAAAACAAATGCAACCAAAGAAAAAGTAGATAAATGGGACTTCATCAAAATAACAAATATTTGTACTTCAAAAGACACTATCAAAAAAGTGAAAAAACAGCTCCCTAAATAGGAGAAAATATTTGCAAATTATATATCTGATAAGAGTCTAGTATTCAGAATATATATAAAGAAATCTTTTCTGTGACCAAAGTGCTTATAAAAATGTCAGTAATCAAAATAAAGTTCTATATTTTGAGTAGAAAAACAAGAAATCTTACAAAACAATAATAAAAATACAATAACCTAATTAAAAATGGTCAAAGAATCTGAATAGACACTTCTTCAAAGAAAATAGAGAAATGGTCAATAAGTACATGAAAAGAGGTCCAACATCATTAGTCATTAGAAAAATGAAAATCAAAACTACAACAGTATACGACTTACAACCACTAGGATGGACATAATAAAAAAGATGGACAGATGGACAATAAAAATTGTTGGGGAGAATGTGAAGAAATTGAATCCCTCATACTTGGTGGAAAGGTAAAATAGTACAGCCGCTTTGAAAAAGTTTGGAAGTTCTCCATAAGTGTAAACATAGAGTTATCCTATGACTCAGCAATTCCACTCCTGGGAATAAACCCAAGATGATTTAAAACATCTCCACACAAAAATTCGCACACAAATGTTCATAGCAGCATTATTCGTAATAACTAAAAGGTGGAAACAATCCACATGTTCATCAGCTGCTGAATGGATAAACAAAATGTGGTATATCCATACAGTGGAACATATTCACCAACAAATAGAAACGAAGAACTTATTCATGCTACTCGAAAACATTAGGCTGAGTGAAAGAAGCCAAACACAAAAGGTCATATATTGCATGAATCCCTGTATCTGAAGTGTTCAAAATAGGTAAATCTATAGATGCAGAAATAAATCATTGGTTGTTTCCTGGGGCTGGGCTGAGAGGTCAAAATGGAGAGAGACTGCTAATGGCTATGGATTTTTTGAGGGGGGTGATGAATATCTTCTGGAACTAGATAACAGTTATTAAACATCTTTGTGAATATAGTAAAAATTGCTGAGCTGTGCATTTTCTCAATGAGAAAGGAAATAAAAGAAATTTTTTAAAGTAAAAGAAATTAGAAAAGCCTTCAATGAGCTCATCAGTAGACACAAAGAAGCCAAAAAAAGAATCGGTGAACTTGAAGATAATCAATAGAAACTTCCCAAACTGAAGCACAAAGGGAGAAAAAAGAGAATGGGGGAAAAAAGAAAAAGATCAGGGGCCGGCCCAGTGGCTCAGTGGTTAAGTGCACATGTTCTGCTTCGGTGGCCCGGGGTTCGCCGGTTCGGATCCCGGTGTGGACATGGCATAGCTTGGCAAGCCATGCTGTGGTAGGCGTCCCACATATAAAGTGGAGGAAGATGGGCACGGATGTTAGCTCAGGGCCAGTCTTCCTCAGCAAAAAGAGGAGGAGTGGCAGCAGATGTTAGCTCAGAGCTAATCGTCCTCAAAAAAAAAAACAAAGAACAGAGCGTCCAAGAACTGTGGGGTGAAGTAAAAAGATGTAACATATGCCTTATTGGAATACCAAAAGAGAAAAAAAGGAAACAGGTGGGAAAAGTAGTTAAAGTAGTAATGACTAAAAACTTTCCAAAATTAATGAAAAAAAACCAACCGCAGTTCCAGGAAGCTTAAGAACACCAAGCAAGATAAAAGCAAAATATAAAAAGCAAACACACCCAAATAAACAAAGAAAAAACATCTCACAGTATACAAGGTCAATATACAGAAGCCAACAAGTTCCCTAAATATTAGCACTGAATAATCAGAATTTTAAATAATAAAAAAGCCATTTAAAGTAGCCTCCCAAAACTGAAATACTTAGATGAAAATCTAATCTAACAAAGTATGTACAAGATCTTTATGTCAAAAATTGTAAATCACTTAGAAATAATTTTTTTAAAAGACCTAAATAAATGGGAGAGATATTTCGTGTTTATGGATTGAAAAACTCAGTATTGTTAAGATATCAGTTTTTCCCAAATTATCTATAGATTCAATGCAATCTCAATCAAAATCCTAGGAAGATTTTTTGTAGATATTGACAAACTGAATCTAAAATTTATATGCAAAGGTGAAGGTCCCAGAATAGCCAACACACTCTGAAGGAGAAGCAGAAAGTTTGAGGACTCACATGACCCACTTTCAGGACTTGTTATAAACTGCAGTAATGAAACAAGTCACGGTATTGGTGAAAGAGAGGCACATAAGTAAATGGAACAGAGTGGAGAGTCCGGAAATAGACCAACACAAATATAGTCAACTGATTTTTAACAAAGGAGCAGGGAAAATTCAATAGGAAAATATAGTCTTTTTGACAATTTGGTGCTGGAATAATCAGATGTTTATGTGAAAGGACACTGACTTCACTCCATACACAAAATCTAACCCAAAATGGATCACAGACCTAAACATGAAACACAAAACTGTAAAACTACGGGAAGATAACGTAGGAGAAATTCTGTGTGACCTTGGGTTTGGTGATAAGTTTTAGATACAAAGCCAAAATCATGATTCTTGAAAGGAAAAAAATGGTTAAGTTGGACTTTATCAAAATGATTAAATTTATTCTATGAAAGAGACTGTTAAGAGAATGAAAAGACAAGACAGAGACTGGGAGAAAATATTTGCAAATCACACATCTGATAAAGGACTCATATTTATAATATACAAAGAACTCCTAAAACTCAACAGTAAGAAAACAACTCAAGAAATGGGGAAAATTTCTCCTCAGATACCTCACCAAAGAAGACATTCATATGGAAAATAAACACATGAAAAGATGCTCAACATCATTTGTCACTAGAGAATTACAAATTAAAGGATCAATCAGATATTACTACACACATATTAAAATAGAGAGGAGTTTGACCAGGTGAAGCTCAGGGGAGTTTTTTAGGGTAGTGAACTATTCCATATGCTACTGTAGTGAAGAATACGTAACACTATCCATTTGTCAAAAACCACAGAACTTGACAGCGCAAAGAGCGAACCTTAGTGTTCTCGAATTAAATATTTATATATCAATATATCTATATATACACACATACATATGTACATATGAAGGTGAGGGACACATGGACGAATATAGAGTGTAACCAAAGAATCTAAACGTATTTCAAATGTGTGGCATAAATCACTGCAGGGGTAGGGAAAACGAGGTGCTGACGTAAATAACTTGGGAAATGGCTAGAAACTCTAAGACTAAAGGAAAAAAACACATAAGTACACTCTAGCTGATAAAGTTCTGTCTTACAGGAGTATGGTGTCATAATTCTGAAACTACTGTACATAAATACTAGGATTGAACAAATAAATATATGAACGGTGGTTTCTCACTCTTGGTGAGGGAGTTTCCAGATAAGCAGAGAAAGGAGAGAATGAACCCTGTGGTACTGAATGAGAGGCAGAGACATCAGCATGAACTCCTATTTAGCTTAATATAAATACTTATGGATAGACATAAAATAATCATAGATACGTGTACATACAAGGTTTAGTATAAATACATATATTTCCATTTTTATCCACTGAGATAGCCTAAAATCAATGACACTCCAATAGCAGGGAGCACACCAGGCACCCAGATCATGGTTATTAACATCATTCTCCAATGAAAGGAACCTGAGCTTCCTGGAGAAATGGCTGATTCTAGGACTGGAAGGGGAAATATAAAAGATAAGCCTGGAGCATCTTGTATCGTCAGAAAATGAGAAGTGCCCCTCGAAATGAGGCTACGTCAAAGTGACACAGGAGCAAACCTGAAAGAGCTCTCGATGGCCAAAGTTTGAAAAATCTGAGCAACACAGCAGTCCATTATTTTAATATAGCCCAACCATAAAATAAATGTCCACACTTTCATACTGATATAAATAAATAATTGAATAAAACAATTAATGAGAGAGAGGAGACAAATTTCCCATACATAAGAATTTCAGAATAATTTATACAGATTCTCCCCACCCTTCATTGCAGGTTATGCAGACTTGCTACCAGTTCAGTATGGAAAGGAGAAAAAAGCTAACCTGGAGAAAGCGGCAAGCGCCACCTCAGCCAGCTGATCAAGGCTAACAGCATCACTGATAAGTCGTGCTGATAATACGCACTCTTAATAAAATGTAGTGTGATCTCTCCCAAAAGCCTGTAACCCCAGTCTCACCATGAAGAAAAATATCAGACAAACCCAAGTTAAAGGACATTCTACAAAACATATGACTAGCTTTTCTTAAAATGGGCAAGATCATCAAAAACAAAGAAAATCTGAGAAACTGTCACAGCCCAGACACAGGCTGTGGAGACATGATGACTAGAAGCAATGTGGTATCCTAGATGAGATCTGGAAACAGAAGAAGGATATTGTACAAAACTAATGAAATCTGAGTATAGTATAGAGTTTCCTAATTACAGTGTATTAATATTAGTCCATGAATTGCGGCAAATGTACAAAGTACTTGGGGAAAAAAATTAGTTTTGCCTGTGAAAGAAAGGAGGTTTTCACAAGAGAAGTGACATTTGACCAGTCTTGAGCAGGACCTCAGCCAGCAGTAACTGTTACAAGAAATCACAGGAGAAAAAACAAGATTAACAAAAACTGAGAGGCAGGAACGAAATCCATGTGTTTGGGAACTCGAAAGCAGTACGATTTGGCTGAGGTGCATTGTGCATAATAAGGCTTTAGAGGGGAAAAGAATGGTGAGTTGGAATAACCCAAAAAGAAGAGCGATCACGTATTAAACATTAAAGCTTTGCACTTGATCCTGGAGGCAGTGCGAAACTAAGTTGATTGTTCAGCAAGGAAGTGAACTTAGTCTTCAGCCAAGAACAACTAGTGTGGTAGGAAAATTTTGAGTAGATGGTGTTTCTCCTGGACTCCCACTCTTCTTTCACTTTTTTCTAATCCTTTTCAGTTTCACCTTCCCACAGCAGTCCAGGGCCCACATTCATTGTGATCCAGTGCATCTGTCTTCTTTATACCTGCGAGAAGAGGCACGGTTCCTTACTTTTTCAAATTCTCTCCAAGAAAAGTGATCTATCTTGTATTCCTTTTCCTGAAGGTTCTCTGCCTAGTTAATGACTAATGGAGTAGAGCTAATGGGCTAATGAAATAAATTTAATACAGGAGTGTTCATTAAATACCTAGAATATGTACCTTATAGTGAAAGTCAATACTGAGAGCTAAGGTTGTTCTGTACAACGGTACGTACACAATGTTTGCAGGGCATTATCTCATTTACCATTTTTTTGAAATGGATTTTGTATTTCCATTTTATTGGTGAGGAAATACAAATTTAGACAAATTCAGGGATTTTCCAGAGATGACAAAGCCAGAAATGGAGGTTCCTTGATGTAAAGTTAGATTTCCTCAGAACATATCTTGTATTTACTCAAGAAATTGCCACAATCAAAAAAGTCATCAGGGCTTAAACTGGTGTTGAAAATGAGAGACTGCTGACCCTGCCAACATCTAGGGAAAATCTCCAAGAAAGATATTTAAACTAATGGAGTATGGTCCTGTTAGATATTATATGAGCAGAATAAAAATTCTGTGTCTTTAGTATGAGACAGAGAGAAAAATGCAAGGTTATGAAATTCAAGCATATTGTCATTTATTGGCAAATGCTGAGAGTTCATCTAATTGTCTTCCTCATTTTGTTTATTTATTTAATTATTACAGATTTATTAATGTGTTGCCCATATTTAAAATGTACAATTGATGAATTTTAACGTGTGTGTATATCCATTAAACCATGACCACAATTAAGAAAGAAATCACCTCCCTCACCCGCCAAAGTTTCCTCATGCCCCTGTGCCTACCCATCCCCACGCAAAGCAGCCACTGATATGCTTTCTGTCACCATTAATTAGCTTGCATTTTCTAGAGGTTTTGTTTGTTTGTTTGTTTGTAAATGGACTCATATAGTATGTACTCTTTTTTGTCCGGTTTCTTTCATTCAGCATGATTATTTTGAGATCCATTCATTTTGCATATTTCAATAGTTCACTTGTTTTTTCTGAAAGGTAGTCAAGCAGTTTAGGTACAGATATATGATGAGTTGTTTATCCATTTGTCTGTTGATGCACAGTTGAGTTGTTTCCATTTTTTATCTATTTCATATAAAGACATTATTTACAAATATTCTTCAGAAAGAACATTTGTGTATAAACCTTTGAGCAGGCACAGGCTTTCATTTCTCTTCGGTGAATACCCAGGAACGGAATAGCTGAATCATATGGTGAAAATATTTTCCGTATAGTGTATCAGTACATATATAAATTTTTAGGAACTGAGAGGCTATTTTTGAAGGCGGTTGTGTCCTTTTACGTTCCACCAGCAACATATATGAGAGTTCCAGTTTCTCCACATCCTCACAAGCATTTTTTATGGTTAATATTTCTCTTTTTAGCTGTTCTAATAGAAGTGTAATGGTATTTTCTTCTGGTTATAATTCATATTTCCCTAAGGAATAATGATGTTGAACATCTTTTCATGAGCTTTTATACCATCCACATATCTTCCTTAGTGAGATGTCTATTCAATATTTAATCCCCTTTTTAAGATTGGGCTGTTATTGAGTCATAAGAGTCCTTTATACATTTTAGATAAAACTCCCTTCGCATATATATGTTTTACAAATATTTTTCTCCCAGTCTGTAGCTTTTCTTTTCATTTGCTGAACAGTATCTTTTGAAAATTAATGTATTTTTTGATGAGTCCACTGTATTGATTTATTTTCTTCATCTCTGTGCTTTTTGTGTCACATTTAACAAATCTTTGCTTAACCTCAAATCATTAAGATTGTCATCTTTGTTACTTTCTGGAAGTTTTATAGGTTCAGCTCTTATATTCAAGTCTATTATAAACTTTAAGTTAATTTTTGTGTATGGTGTGAGTTGTTCAATCATGGAAAGATTTTCTCCATTTATCTTGGCTTTAATTAAAGAAGTATTTTTTAAATTTTCACTGTTGCAGGTATTGCACAGTTTTTTTCAAAGGTATCTCTAAGTATTTAAAATATTTTCATACTAATGTAAGTGGCATTGAAATTTTCTTTAAACTTTCATTTTAAAGTAATTTAAAATTCGCATGCAAGTGTAAGAAGTAATAAAATGATTTCGTAACATCTTGCAAAACCATAATACAGTCTCACAACTAGGATATCGACATTAATGCATTCAAGATGCAGAATAATTCCAGCACCATGAGGATCAGCCTCATTGCCTCTGTATAGCCACAACCGCTTCCTTCTCATACCGCCTCCCCATCCCGCTAGCAACTGTGTCCATTTCTATAATTTTGTCCTTTCAATAATGTTATCTAAATGGAGTAATATAGTATGTAACCTTGTGGGATTGAATTTTTTCTCTCAGCATAATTTTCTGGAGATTGACCTGGTTCTTGCATGAATCAACAGTTTGTTCCTTTTTCTTGCTGAGTATTACTCTATGGTATGGACGTACCAGTTGTTTAACTGTTCATCCATTGAAGGACATCTGTGCCCTTTCCATTCTTTTGTTGCTACAAATACAGCTGCTATGAATATCCGTGTACACGTTTTTGTGTGAACATAAGTTTTCATTTCTTTGGGATAAGTGGTGGAGTGCCATTGTGGTGGTATGTGGTAGTAGCATGTTTACATTTATAGGAAACTGCCAAACTAGCTTCACACTGGCTGCATCATATTAACTTCCCTTCAAAAATGATCCAGTTTCTCCATATCCCTCAGGTCATTTGGTGGCATTTTTTTTTCAGTCATTCAGATAGGTGTGTAGTGATTTCTCATTGTGCTTTTAATTTGCATTTCCCTAATGGCTATTAATGTTGAATATCTTTTCTTATACTTATTTGCCATCTCTCTATCCTCTGTGGTAAGATGTCTCTTCATGCCTTTTGCCCATGTTCCAATTGGATTGTTTAGTTTTCTTACAGTTGAGTTTTGAGAGTTCTTTATTCATTCCAGACACTAGTCATTTACCAGGTATCAGATTTGTAGCTATTTTTTCCCTTCCGGTAGCTAGTCTTTTCATTTCCTTAAGAGGGTCTTCACAGAGCAATTTTTAAAAAATTTTGATGAGGCCTGATTTATGACTATTTCCTTCTATGGATGATGCTTCCTGTCCAGTCTAAGAATTCTTTGCTTAACCCTAGATACCAAAATTTTCTCCTACCTTTCCCTAAAGTTTTTATAAGTTTATAATTTGCATTTAAATGTTTGGTCCATTTTGAGTCAATTTGTGTATAAGGTGTGAGATTTAGATTGAGGTTAATTTTTTGGTTATGGATGTCCAGTTCTCCAACACTATTGAAGGTCTATCCCAAGTTTGCTGGATTGTTTTTGCACCTTTATAAAAAGTCAGACATATTTCTATGGGCCTACTTTTGAGTTATCTATTCCATTCCATTGATCTATATGTCTGTCTCTCTGCCACTACCACACAATCTTCATTACTGTGCTATATGTCTTGAAATTAAGTAAACTGATTCTTCATTCTGTGGCCTCCCTTTTCAAAATTGTTGTTTAGTGGTGTTTCTTTGCCTTTCCATATAAATTTTATTTTTTTCCTATAGATTTTAGAATAATCTTATCTATAGCTAAAAAAATCTTGCTAGGATTTTGATAAGCATTGCATTGCACTTGTATATCAATTTGGAAAAAATTGATATCTTACTATGCTGAAGTTTTCAATCCATTAAGATAGTATTGCCCTCTATTTATTTAGATCTTTGATTTCTTTCATAACTGTTTTATAGATTTCAGCATACAAGTAATCTACATATTTTGCTAGATTTACACAGAAGTATTTCACTTTCTTTTGAACAATTTTAAATGGTAATTTTTTTTTAGTTTTAATGTCCACAAGTTCATTACAGAAACACAGCTAAATTTTTAGTGTTATTTTATATCCTTCAAACTTGCTGAACTCAATTTCTTTGTTATAGATGTATTTTTTATTGTTATAGATTCCTTGGGAATTGCTGTATAAACGATCATGTCATCTACAAATGGGGACAGTTTGTGGATTATCTTTATTAAGTTGAGGAAGAATCTGAATATTTCTGGTTTGCTAGGGGTTTTACTATGAGTGGGTATTAAAATTTCTCAAATGCTTTTTTGCATTAATTGATATAACTGTGTTTTTATTTTTTCTTTTTTAGCATGTTAATATTGTGGATCACATTGACTGACTTGAACCAGACTTTCATTCCTGCAATAAATTTAACTTGATCATGGTATATGACTCTTTTTATATATTGCTGAATTCTGTTTGCAAGTATTTGTTCAGAATTTTACATCTATATTCCTAAGGGATCGAGATCTGTACTTCCTTTTTTTTTTTTTTTTTGTAGCAGGACAATATTAGTTTCATAAAATGAAATGGGAAATATATCCTTTTTTCTATTTTTGGGAAGATATTTCCAAGAATTGGTGTTCGTTCTGAAAATGTGTGGTAGAATTCCCCAGTGAAATAATCTAGCACTGGAGATTTCTTTTTTGAGAGTTTTCTAATTGTGAATTCAATTTCTTCCATAGTTCTAGGATTGCTCAAACTATCTACTTCATGTTGGGTGAATTGTGGTAGTTTGTGCTTCTCAAGAAATTGTTCCATTTCATCTATGTGCTCAAATTTATGTGTATAAAATTGTCATAGTATTTTCTAATTAATCTTTCACTGTATGAAGGGTCCATAGTGATACTTCCTGTTTCATTCTCGATATTAATAATTTGGATATTCTATTGTTTTGTTTTGGTTTTTGTAAATCTTGCTAGAAGATTGTCAATTTTATTCATTTTTCCAAAGAATTAGCTTTTAGTTTCATTGATTTTCTCTATTGTTTTTCTGTTTTCAATTTCATTGATTTATATTGTTATCTATATTATTCCCTCCCCTCTGCTTGCTTTGGGCTTATTTTAGATTCTCTTTCGGGGTGGGAGCTTACATTACTGCTTTGAAACTTTCCGCTCTTTTTTAGTGAAGTATTTATTGCTATAAATTTCCCTCTCAGCAATGCTGACCCACAGTTTTGATAGGTGATATTTTCATTTTCATTCAGTTAAATGTATACATGGATTTTTCTTGTAACTGCCTCTTTAACCAATGTATTTTTTATTTAGAAGAGTGTGTTTGGTCTCTAAGTGTCTGGAGATTTTCTGCTATTGATATCTATGTTGAGTCCTTTTTGGACAGATAATATGCTCTTTATGATTTTCATTCTTTTAAATGGTTTGAAGTTTTTTTTATGGCCCACAATAGGGTCTATCTTGATATATGTTTCATGGGCACTTGACAAGAATGTGTGTTCTCCCATTGTTGGGTGCAATATTCTATAAATGTTAACTAGAAACTTTCTGTTGATGGCATTGTTCAGTTATTCTATATCCTATTTTTCTATCTAGTTGTTCTGTAAGTCATTGAGAGAGGGCTGTTGAAGTCCCCAATTTTAACTGTCAATTTATCTATATCTCCTTTTAGTGCATCAAATTTTATTTCGTATCTTTTGAAGCTCTGTCTAGTTTATATCCATTTAGGTTTGTTACATCTTCTTGGTGGATTGACTCTTTTATCATCATGTAATTCCTTTTTCTGGCTTTCGTATTTCCTTTTCTCTGAAATCTACTTTCTGTGGTATTAATACATCCTCTCCTTTTTTAAATCAATGTTTTCATCCTTCTACTTTCAGTCTACCTGTATCATTATATTTGAAGTGAGTGTCGTATAGACAGCATATAATTGGTTCATTTTTTAAAATTCACTCTGCCAAACTCTCTTTTAATTAGTGTAATTAGACCATTTACATGTAACATAATCATTGACATATTAGGACTTATGTGTTTTAACATTTTGTTTTCTGTTTGTTCTCTCAGGTTTTTGTTTCTGTTTTCCTTTTCCTGCCTTCATCTGGGTTACTTGACTATTTTTTAGAATCTCACTTTGATTTATTTATAGTGTTTTTGAGTGTGTCTCTTTATATACCCTTTTCAGTAGTTACTCTAAGTATTACATTATTTTCACATAACATATAATGAACTACTGGTGTCAACATTTTGCCAGTTTGAGTGAAGTGTATATATCTTACCTACCATGACATCCCTTTACCCTCCCCTATTTATAATGTAATTGTCTAAAATATTTCCTCTGTGTACATTTAGAATCGCATTCTAAAGTGTTCTAATCTTTGCTTCAAATGTCAAACATAATTAAGAAGACTCAAAGAAAGAAGAAAAATATTGCATTTTTCCATATTTTTACTATTTCTGTTTTTTTCCTTCCTTGTTGATGGTCCAAGATTCCTTCTTTTCTCATTTCCTTTCTGTTTAAAAAGCTTCCTTTATACATTTTTTTAAAGGTAATTCTGCTGATGATAAATCTCTTAGTTTTGCTTCATCTAAGAATGCCAGGCTTTCCTCTTCATTCCTAAAGGAAATTTCACTAGATAAGAGTGAAATTCTGAGTTCCAAATTGATAATTCTTTTCTTTCAGCCCCTGAAAAAAAGTTGTGCCTCTTCCTTTCATCCTCTGTGTTTTATGATGAGACGTCTTCTGACATTGAAATTGTTTTCCCCTATAGACAAGGTGTTGTTTCTCTCTGGTTGTTTTCAAGGTTTTTGTCTTCAAATTTTTAGAACTTTGACAATGAAGTCCTAGTATAGATTTTATTGGGTTTATCAGGTTTTGTGTTCACTCAGCTTCTTGAATCTGTAAGTTCATGTCTTTTTCCAAATTTGTGAAATTTCAATCATTTTTCTTCAAGCACTTTTTTCTAATCCTGCCCTCTTTTCTGCTCCTTTTGAGATTCTGATGGCACAAATTTTAGATCTTTTGCTATAGTCCCTCATATGCCTGAGACCATTTTCATTTTTTCTAGTCTATTTCTCTCTGTTGTTTAGATTGCATGATTTCTATTGTTTTATCTTACAATTCATTAATTCTTTCCTCTGTTCCTTTTATTCTGATGGTGAGTCTATTCAGCAATTTCTTTTAATTTTTTTTTATTTTTAAGTTCAAAAATAACTATGTCGATGTTATTTATATCTTCTATTTTTTATTGAGACTTTCTCTTTCTTTGCTAAGACACTCTATTTTTTTGTTTGCTCCAGGAGTAATCATAATTTCTTGTTGAAGCCTTTTATGATGGCTGCTTTAAGTCTTTGTCAGATAATTCTAACAGATCTCATCTCAGTGTTGGCATCTATTGATTGCCTTTTTATTCAAGTTGAAATAGTCCTGGTTCTTGTCATTTTTGTCATTATGTTTTAAAACTCTGGATCTTATTTGAACCTTATGCTTTAGTTGACTTCCTTTGCCACTGTTCTGGCAAGGGAAGAGGAGGTACAACTTTGTTACTGCAAGGTCTTGGTAGAAGCCCAGGTTCCTATTCAGCCTCCATTGACACTCAAGTTGGGGAGTTCTTTGTTACTGCTGGCCACTGGTCAAAGTCTCGACTCTCTGCTTGGCCTCCTCTGGCATGACCCCAGTGGCAAGTGAGAGGGATGCTTTGCTACTGCTGATTGTGGACAGAAGTCCCATCTCCATGTAGTCTCAAGTAACACTAAGGGAGGATGCGCTGTGGTGTTATTTGTGGTTTCCACTGACACTGATGGAGTTGGAAGTGAGGAGTAGTGTTACCACCTGGGAGGGGTGAAAGTTCTGGCCCTTTGCATGACCTTTTCTGATATCACCTCAGCAGGGTGGGTGTGGGAGAGGGATAGGGAATTGAAAGGTTTGGGATGCTTCATCACTGAGTGGTGAGGGTAGAAGTGTGGGTGTGGGGGGTGTCACAGATATTTTTCTGCTCTGTTGGCTAATGTGGAGCAGTTATATTCTCTTTTTTCCCCAGTTTTATTGAGATGTAATTGATATACCATACTATATAAGTTTCAAGTGTACAACATGATGACTTGACTTACATATATTGTGAAATGACTGCCATAATAAGTTTAGTTAACCTCCATCATCTCATATACATACAAGAAAAGAATGGTTTTTTCTTTGTGATATGAACTCTTAGGGTTTACTCTCGACTTTCAAATATACCATACAACAATGTTAACTATAATCATCATGTTGTAGATTACATCCCCAGTACTTATTTATCTTATAACTGGAAGTTTGTAACTTTTGACCGCCTTTATCCAATTCCCCCACCCCTTGCCTCTGGTAACTACAAAGCAGATGTTTTTTTCTGTGAGCTTGTTTGTTCATTTTTATTATTCCACATATAAGTGAGATCATACAGTATTTGTGTTTGTCTGACATTTCATTTAGCAGAATACTCTCACGGTCCATCCATGTTGTTAAAAATGGTAGAATTTCCTTCTTTTTATGGCTGAATAATATTCCATTGTATATATACCAATTTTCTGTATCCATTCTTCTGTTGATGGACAGTTATGTTGTTTCCATGTCTTGGCTATTGTAAACAACACTGCTGTGAAGAGCAGTTATATACTGAAACTTTTCTGTTCTGCTACAGTTCTTCTCTCTTGTCCTTTCACTAGGGGGAGTAAGCTTATTTTTGTCTGTTCAATTTGGCATCTCTGGGTTCATGGCTTCTTCAGCTCTAAATATGGAATATATGAGGGAAAAAGAAAGCCCAGGGATCTCACCACCATGTGGTTCCTTGGGTCCTGAATTCCCTAGCCAGTCTGCCTTCTTCTATCCACTTTTAACAATCTTCTCATGCTAGGTTTGTATATCGTATGCAGGGGTTTTACTTTTGTATATTGACCTTATATCCTGAAACTTTATAAAATGCATTTATTAATACTATCTTATTTTGTAGAATCCATGGGGTTTTCTTCATAGATTATCACGCTATCTGCAAATAAAGAGAACGTTACCTTTTACTTTCCAAACTAGATGACTTTTATTTCTTTTACTTGCCTTGTTACATTGGATATAATGTCCAGTACAATGAAGTAAGGAAGTTTTTCTTAGGTAATATTTATAAGTAGAGGAATTTCCTTTCTATTCCTAGTTTGCTGAGCGTTTTTTTATGTCAGGAATAAGTGTTAGATTTTGTGAAATGCTTTTTCGTATTGATATTATCATAGATCATATGATTTTTCTTTACAAGTCTGTTAATATGGGGAATTATACTGATTGATTTTCAAATATTAGAAGACTTTGCATTTACGAGATAAATTCTTCTTGGCCATGATCTATTATTATTTTTATATAATGTTGGACTTAGTTTGGTAACCTTTTGTTAAGAATCTTTGCATCTACTTTCATGAGTTATATTAGTCAGTAGTTTTTTTCTAGAAATGCTATTGTTAGGTTTTGGTATTAGGGTAATGCTGGCCTCATAGAATAAATCAGGAAGTATCCTCCTCTGAAATTGTCTAGTAGAGTTTATATAGAATTTGCGTTTTTCTTCATTAGAAATTTGTTAGATTTACCAGCAAGCCCAACTAAGTTGGGGGAATTCTTTGTCGAAAAAATTTTTAACTATAAGTTAAAATTTTAATAGTTGGGTTACGCTGGTAAGTTATTTATTTTGGAGCGAGCTTAGATAGTTTGAGACGTTCAAAAATCTGTTCAGTTCATTCAACTTGCTGAATTTATTGGTAAAAAATTGTTCACAGTGTGATAGTCAGAATTCAAAGATGTCTCCCCAAGAATCCTGGCCCCTGATATACACACACTTTCTCCCAGTTGTTTGTTCAAATACTAACCTACACACTGCTGTGAAGGGATTTCACAGGTGTAATTAAGATCTGAAATCACTGGACCTTAAGACAGGGAGGTTATCTAGTTGGACTTGACCTAATCACACGAGGCCTTTAAAAATAGAGCGTATTCAATGGCTGGTCACAGAGGAGGAAGTCAGAGAGATGTGCTACAACTGGGTTGGAAGAAATCCAACATTCATGTTGTGGAATACTTATGGATGTCATGTGACAGGGACCTGTGATCAACCTCGGTGAGCCTAGAGTGGTCCCTGACCAACAGCTAACAGGAAAATGAGGGTCTTACTACCACGTATATAGGAAATAAATTCTGCCAACAACCAGTTAGGATGCAGGCCCAGATGAGAACCACAGTCCTAGCCAACACCTTGATTTCAGCCCACTGAAACTCTGAGCAGAGAATCCATCCAATTTGTGCCCAGACTTCTGATCTACAGGAAGTGTGAGATTATAAATTTGTATTGTGCAAGCCACTAAGTTTGTGCCAATTTATTATGCTGCCACAGAAAACTAATACAACAGTATTCCCCTATTATCCTTTTAATATCTTTAGACTCTATAGTGATGTCAGTTCTCTCATTTCTAATAGTGTTAATTTGTGTCTTCTTTCTTGTATTCCTGTTCTTGCTAGAATTTTATCAAGTTAATTGATATTTCCGAAAAACAAGTTTTGGTTTTATTTAGTCGATCTATGGTTTTTCTGTTATCTATGTCACTGATTTCCACTCTGACCTTTATCATTTCCTTTCTTCTACTTTCATTGGGGTTAATCTGTCCTTCTTACTCTAGTTTTTTAAGGTGATGGCTGATGTTATTGATTCAAACACATTCTTTTTTTGCCCTGTGTTTAGTGTTTAGTGATATAAATTTCCCTGTAAATTCTGCTTTAGCTAATCCCATGAAGTTTGATATGTGGTGTTTTCATTTGCATTCTATTTAAATTACTTTCTAATTTCCCTTTTGATTTCTTCTTTGATCTATGAGTTATTTGGTGTGTTATTTTGTTACCAATATTCAAGGGTATCTCAGATATATTTCTATTATTCATTTCTAATTTTCTTCCTTTTGGTCAGAGAACTTATTTTCTACAATTTGGATCATTTTATGTCCCAGAATATGGTCTTTCTTTTCAAATGCACGTGGAACATGTGTATTCTACTTTCGTTGGTTGGAGTCTTCTATTATGTCAATTAGATTGAGCCAATTGATAGTATCGTTCAAGGCTCTAGATCCTGACTAATTTGTTTAATCAATTGTGCAGAGAGAAATGTTTAAAGTTTCTACTATAACTGTGGATTTGTCTATTTTTCCTAATAATTATATCAATTTTTGCTTCACATTCTTTGAAGCTCTCTTGTTAGATTGTAAATATTTAAGATGCATCAATCTTGTTATTGTTATAAAATGATTACTTTTACCCCGATAACATTCTTTGTCTTAACACCTACTTTTTGTAATGTTAATATAATCACTCCTGCTTTATGTTAATTACTTTTAGAATAGTCTGTATTTTTACTCCTTTCACTTATAATCTATTGGTGTTTTATATTAAAAATGTGTTTCTTACAAGCAACAGGGAGATAGGTATTTTTTTAATCCAATTCCACAGGTGTTTAGACCATTTTTTGTGGTTATTGATATGGTCTGATTAAATACACCAACTTGCTAATTATTTTCTATTCCATCTCTTTTTTGTTCTCTTTACGTCTTTTATGCCTCTTTTTGATTACTTTTATGATTCCATTTTACCTACTTTGTTGGCCTAATTGGTATACTTGATTATTTTGAGTGTTTGCCTTAGGATTTATAGTATCCCTCTTTATATTAATACCGGCCATCTTCAAGTTCACATATAGTATAGGAACCTCCCAATAGCAAACTTCCATGTCTCCCCTTCTAGACTTTGTGCTCTTGTTGTCATACACTTTGATTTAACTCAAACTGTATTTTGTTTTTATTTTGGTTTTAAACAGTCAATTATTTTTACAAAACTTTAAAATTTCATAAAAAATAATATATTTTATATTTAGCTATATAGTTAGCATTTCTGGTGCTCCTTATTCCTTTGTGTAAACGCAGATTTCTGCCTCTGACTATTTTCCTTCTGCTTGAAGAACTTCCTTTAATATTTCTTTCAGTGAAGGTTTGATGGCATGTTGAAGTCCTAACTCCAGTACCTTAGAATGTGACCTTATTTGGAAGTAGAATTGTTGCAGCACTATTAGTTAATATGAGGTCATACTGGAGTAAACTGGGCCCCTAATTCAATATGCCTGGTGTCTTGATAAGAAGAGTGCTATGTACAAAGAGACACACAAGCAGAGAATGCCATGTGATGACAAACACAGAGACTGGACTTATGCAGCTGCAAGCCAAGGAACGCCAAAGACTTCCAGCAAACGACCAGGAGCCAGGAGGAGGAAGACAGGGGTCGTCCACAGGCTTCAGAGGAAGCGTTGCCCTGCTGGCACCTTGATTTTGAAATTCTATGCTTCAGAACTGTGAGGTAGTAACTTTTTGTTGTTTTAAGCTGCACAGTTCGTAGTACTTTGCTATGGCAGCCTTCACAAGTTAATCTACCCTCCCTATGCTATGGCCTTCTATTTCTCTCTAGGGAGTAATTTGGAGCAAAACTAGCAATCATCTTGTTTGTCTCCTCTCTTTCAGGGATTGCTGCCCTATGATGCTTGATGGTCACTGTCCAAAAGCCATTATTTCCTATATTTTTTCCGGTCCTAGATGGCCAATCCTTATGAACTGCATTAACCAGGCTCCTTTGCCTTCTGGATTCTGGGTGTGGTTAATGAACAGAAGGCAACAGCAGGATACTGAGAAGAGGAAGGGCAGTGAGGTTAGGGTATTTACTGTCCCTGTTTGACTGCAGTTTGGCAGGAGCTGCGTTCCTCCACCCAAGGCCACGGCTCCTGACAGGCAGTCTTCTCCTTAGATACAGTTTCCACCAGCCCTGCTGACTGGTCCCTGCCCTTACTCCTTTAGTGCTAGGCATGGTACAGCATCCCTTTTTTGTAAACACCAGGGCACTTTACCCTTCCTTATTGGACTTCCTTCGTTAATGCTCTTCAGCTCCCCCTTTTAAATGTTCCATCTGTTTTCTGCTGAAGTATTTTCCAGTACATGATGGATTCTCACAAGCCCATATAGCAGTTAGGTATCTACAGCTCTCTAGGGGGCAGACAGACAGCTAAATCAGACATCAGTCAGAAAAAAGAGGCTGAAACTTATTAGAAACTGTTAAACCGCAGCAGAGGTGAGTGGAAGAGCTTTCTGTTGGAGTGATGATCTATGCCGATGGCCATGAGTTGGAGCAGCAGTACTGCCCACTCACTGACATAATTACAACCTCTCCACAAGCAGTCCATAAGGAGACAGCCATTTCTCCCTCCTGATTCTTCCTTCTCACCCCATCTCCAGGAAAGCCAAAACTAAGAAAGAAGAGGGGAAAGTGGAGTTGAAGAGCAGACCGTATCTCTATTCCCTACTCTACCCCAAATTATAAGCCTTCATAACCACAAGTCTGGACTGAGCTGAAGAAAGAGGGAAGAGGAATTTGAACTGAACAGGAGATTGAAGCTTTGCAATGGACAAGACTGAGTATTATCTCATAGTTATTGATTTACTCTATATTTGTTGATATAGCTTCACTTATCAACTAGCATGGACAAAAGCCTCAACTTAAACGTTTATGTTGGTTCTATCTTAAGCATTATTTGCGAAACTTATCTTACTAATATAGAAATACACTTCATTAACTTACTTTTGAATTTTCTTTCCTCACACATATGTATCACAAGTATATAATTGGAATCATATCATACATATTGAGGTAGGGGTTTTTTGGTTAATGTTATTTTTTAACCAGTAGAGGGTTTTCTCTTATCTTTTTTTGCTTGGCTCCATCTGTTCTCTCCTATCACAGAATTAAGACCCAAACTAGGCCGTCCTTAGCAGTATGCTGGCCCAAGAGCCATTCAACTAGTACAGGTGTGTGTGTGTGTGTGTGTTTGTCTGTGTTTATCTGTGTTTGTGTATTTATAAATACATCTCCACCTACATCTTAACCAATATCAATATCTATATCTATATCATTTCTATCTCTTTCTGTGTCATAAAAACTATGAAAAATAAATACTTACAGGTGTCGATTTTAGTAAGTCACTTTTAGAACATCATACCCCTAATCATACTCCATGCATAAGGCTCAGAATGGCTGTTTCAATAGTCTGCTCCTCCCACTCTACTACCAGATAATGCATGATAACAATATAGTATGCATTCTTCAATATACTTTCCATGCTTATATAATTTCATATATAAGTATTTTTTCATTGTATATTCTAAAAATATGTTTGTATTATGGAAACATTTATGAAATATATTTATCTCATGATGAGATAATCATGATAATCTCATCATAATGCCATGTAGAGATCATTCCAGAATAAATCATATAGCTCCAGTTCTTTGCATAGAATGGCCATGTAGAATTCCAAGGTGTCGAGGTACCATAATTGCTTTACCTTTCCTTTATTAAGTGTATTTATTATTTTGTACTATGAACAATAGTGTAATGTACATTCTGTTATGTATCTTTACATAATGGTGTTTTTAAAATAAAGAACACTTTTTAGAGCAGTTTTAGGTTCAGAGCAAAATTGAGCAAAAAGTACACAGAGTTCCCATATGTCCCTTGTCCCCAGACATGAAAAATCTCCCCCACTGTCAGATCCTGCAGCAGAGTAGTACATTTGTTGCAACCGATAAGCCTACATTGACATATCATTTTCACCCAAAGTCTTTTTCACGGTTTACGTTAGAGTTCATTCTTGGTTTTTTACATCCTGTCAGTTTAGACAAACGTGTAATGACATGTATCCACAGTTGTAGAATCATGCAGAATAGTTCCATTGCCCTAAATCTCCTCTGTGCCCTGCCTAGTCATTCCTCCCTCTGCTCTAACTCCTGGAAACCTCTGATCTTCTTTATCGTCTCCATAGTTTGACCTTTTCCAGGATGTCATATAGTTGGAATTAGACAGTATGTAGCCTTTTCAGACGGGCTTCTTTCACTTAGTAATATGCATTTAAAGGTCCTCCATGTCTTTTCATGGCTTGATAGCTCATTTCTTTTTAGCACTGAATAATATTTCATTGCCTAGATGTGCCACCTATTATTTATCTAGTCACCTTCTGAAGGACATCTTGGTTGTTTCCAGCTTTTGGAGTTTGCGAGTAAAGCTACTATAAATAAACATCTGTGTGCAGGTTTTTGTATGTGGTGTGCAGTTTTCAGTTCATCTGGGTAAATACCAAAGAATACAGTTGTGGGATCGTGTGGTAAGACACGGTTTAGTTTTGTAAGAAACTATCGAACTGCCTTCTGAAGTGGCTGCATGGTTTTCACTCCCACTTGCAATGAATGAGAGTTTCTGCTGCTCCACATACTCTCTAGCATTCGGATTTTGGATTTTGGCCATACTAATAAGTATGAAGTGGTATCTCATTGTTTTAATTTGCAATTCAGTAATGACATATGAAGTTGAATGTCTTTTATTGCGCTTACTTCCTTGTGTATATCTTCTTTAGTGAAGTGTCCATTCAGGTCTTTTGCCCATTTTTAATTGAGTTGTTCATTTTCTTTTTGTTGAGTTTTAAGAGTTCTAAGTATATTTTAGATGACTCCTTTATCAGATATGTCTTTTGCAAGTATTCTCTCCAAATCTGTGATTTGTCTTCTTATTCTCTTGACATTTATTTTTAAGAGCAGGAGTTTTTAATTTTAATTAAGACCACCTTATTAATTTTTTATTTCCTGGATTGTAACTTCGATATTTTATCTAAAAAGTCATCACCACACCAAAGGTCATTTAGGTTTTCTCCTATTTTATCTTCTAGGAGTTTCATAGTTTTGCATTTTACATTTAGATCCATGATCCATTTTGATTTGATTTTTGCGAAAGATGTAAGGTCAGTGTCTAAATTCATTTTTTTTTTTTTGCATGTGAAAATCCAGTTCTTCCATCATCATGTTTTGAAAAGACTACCTTTGCTCCATTCTATTGCTGTTGCTTCTTTGTCTTAGATCAATTGATCATGTTTATGTTGGTCAATTTCTGGGCTCTCTATTCTGATCCACTGATACATTTGTCTATTCTTTCAATACCAAACTGTCTTGATTGCTGTAGCTTTATAGTAAGTCTTGAAGTCAGGTTGCATAAGTCCTCGAACTTTGTTCTTCTCCTTCAATATTATGTTGGTTATTCTGAGTTTTTTGCCTCTCCCTGTAAACTTTGGAATCAGTTCTTAAATATCCATAGAATAACTTGCTGGGATTTTGAATTGGATTGCATTGAATCTGTAGATAAATTTGGGAAGAACTGACAGCTTGACAATATAGAGTCTTCCTTTCCAGGAACATGGAATATCTATCCATTTATTTAGTTCTTCTTTGATATCTTTCATCAGAGTTTTGTCGTTTTCCTCATACAGATTTTCCACATATTTTGTTATATTATACCTAAGTATTTCACTTTGGGGAATACTAATATAAATGGTAATATGTTTTTAATTTCAAATTCCACTTGTTCATAGTTTATATATAGGAAAGTGATTGACTTTTGTATATTACCCTTGCATCCTGTAAACTTTCTGTGATTGCTTATTAATTACAGGAGTTATTTTTAATTTTTTACATAAATGATCATGTCATCTATTAACAAAGACTGTTTTATTCCTTCCATCCCAAGCTGAATACCTCTTATTTCCTTTTCTTGTCTTATTGCATAGCTAAGCCTTCTGGTACAATAGTAAAAGTAGAGCAGTGGTGAGCGGAGACTGCCCTGCCTTGTTCCCAATCTTAGTGGGGAAGCTTCAAGATTCTCACCATTAAGTATGTTGTTAACTGTAGCCTTTTTGTAGATTTTTGTCATCAAGATGAGAAAGTTCCCCACTATTCCTATTTTGCTGAAAGTATTTATCCTAAACAAATGTTGGATTTTGCCAAATCTTTTTTCTTCATTTTTGGATGTGATCATGTGATATTTTGTCTTTAACTTTTTAGTGTTATGATTACATTAGTTTATCTTGAATGTTGAGACAGCCTTGCACACCTGGGATAAATCCCATTTGGTTGTGATGTATAATGTTTTTATATATTGTGAATTCAATTTGCTAATATTTTGTTGAAGATTTTTGCATCTATGTTCAAGAGAGATATTGCTGTGTAGTTTTCTACTTTTGTAATGTGTTTTTCTAGTTTACATATTAGGGAAATGCTAGTCCCACAGAATGAGTTAGGAAGTATACCCCCTGCTTCTTTCTTCTGGAAGAGATGTAGACAATTGGTATAACTTCTTCCTTAAATGTTTGGCAGAATTCACCAGTGAATCCATCTGGGCCTGGTGCTTTCTGTTTTGGAAGGTTATTAATTATTGATTCAATTTCTTTACTAGGTATAAGCCTATTCAGATTATCTTTGTGTTCTTATGTGAGTTTTGGAAGACTGAGTCTTTCAAGAAATTGGTCTATTTTATTAGGTTATGAAATTTGTGGGTAAAAGTTCTTCCTTCTTTCATTTTTATGATTTTTATGATTTTTAATTTAATTTTACTTTTTATTTTATTTTATTAATATTAATAATTTGTGTTTTCTTTTACCTTGGTTAGCTTAATTAGAGACATTGGTTTTATTGCTCTTTTCAAAGAACCAGCTTCTGGTTTTGTGAACCATTAATTTCCTGTTGTCAATTTCATTGATTTCTTCCCTAGTTTTTATTATTTCTTTTGTTCTGCTTCTTTGTATTTAATTTGTTTTACTTTTTCTCAATTCTTAAGGTGGAAGCTTAGATTATTGATTTTAGATCTTTTTTATTTTCTAATATATACATTCAATATTATAAATTTTCCTCTAAGCATTACATTCATGGCATCTCACACATATTAAGTTCTATTTTCATTTTCCTTTAGTTCAAAATATCTTTTTAGATTTTTCTTCAGATTTCTTCTTTGACCCATGTGTTATTTAAAAGTGTGTTGTTTAATTTCCAAGTATTTTGGGGTTTTCCAGCTATATTTCTGTTATTGATTTCTAGTTTAATTCCAGTGTGGTCCAAGAGCAGATATTGTATGATTTCTAGTCTTTTAAGATGTGTTTTCTGGCCCAGAATGTGGTCTATCTTGGTGCATGTTCCATGTGAGCTTAAGAGGAATGTGTCTTCTGCTGTTGTTTGGTGAAGTAGTCTATGGATGTAAATTACATCCACTTGATTGATGATATTGTTGCATTCAACTATGTCCTTACTGCTTTTCTGCCTACTCCATCTGTCCATTTCTGATAGAGGAGTGTTAAAGTCTCTAACTATAGTAGTAGGTTTGTCTATTCCACTTTGAAGTTCTATTAGTTTGCACCTCATGTATTTTGAAGCTCTGTTCTTAGGTGCATGCACATTAAAGATTGTTTTGTTGTCTTGGAGTATTGAGTTTTCTCATTTTGTAATACTCTTCTTTATCCCTGGTAACCTTTCTTGCTCTAAAGTTTCCTTTGTCTGAAATTAATATAAGTCATTCTTACTTTCTTTTGATTAGTGTTAGCATAGTATATCTTTTTCTGTTCCTTCACTTTTGTAACTTATATGTTTCTTTATATTTAAAGTTGGTTTCTTGTAAACAACATATAATTGATTCTTGTCTTTTGATTCACTCTGAAAATATCTCTTTTAATTGATTTATTTATACCATTGATCTTTAAAGTAATTATTAATAAGTTTTATTAATATCTGCCATATTTGTTAATGTTTTCTATTTGTTGCCCTTGTTCTTTATTCCTATTTTATATTCCACACTTTTTCTACCTCATGTGGGTTTTACTGAACATTTTATATGATTCTATTTTTTCTTCTTTCTTATGTCAATTATACTTCTCTTTTTTTTACTTTTTAAAAAGTATTTGAGTTTGCAATATACTTTTATGACTAATCCAAATCTGCTTTCAAATAACATTATACCACTTCACAGGTAGTATGAGTACCATATAATAAGAAAATATTCCTAATTCCTTCTTTGTGCCCCTTTTATCACTGCTCTCATTCATTTCATTTATGCATAAGCATACATAAGAGTTTATACATAAGCATACTAATCAAATACATTATTTCTATTATTGTTGTGAATAAACTGTTACCTTTATCTTAATTAAGAATAAGAAAAATAAAAGTTGTTTTTGCACTTTCTTTTATTCATTATCTGATTCTTTTTCTTTCTTTATGTAGATCCAAGTTTCTTTCCTATATCATTTTCCCTCTTTTTGAAGAACTTCTTTTCATATTTTCTGCAAGCCTAGTCTACTGGCAACAAAATACCTCAATTTTTATATATCTGAGAAAGTCTCATGTCTCCTTCACTTTTGAAAGACAATTTGTCAGGGTATGGAATTCTCAATTGATGATTTTTTTCTTTCAACACTTTAAATCTTTTACTCCCCTCTCTTCTTGCCTGCTTGGTTACCTGGTTTATGAGGAGAAGTCACATGTAATTCTTATCACTGATCCTCTATAGGTAAGGTGAGCTTCCCTCTCCTCTGGTTTCTTTCAAGATTTTTCTTTATCTTTGATTTTCTGAAGTGTGAATATGATATCCTAGGTGTAATTTTTTGGCATTTATTTTGCTTGGTATTCTCTGAGCTTCCTGAATCTGTGGTGTGGTGTGTGGCATTAAACTGGGAAAAGTCTCAGTCATTATTTCTTCAAATATCGCTTCTATTTCTTTCTCTCTTTCTTATCCTTCTAGTATTACCATTATGCATATGTTACACCTTTTGCAATTGTCCCACAGCTTTTGGAAATTCTGTTCTTTTTTTCCGTGCTTTTTTTCTCTTTGCTTTCAGTTTGAGAATTTTCTATTGTCATATTCTTAAGCGCAAGGATTTTTCCCTCAGCTGTGTCCAGTCTACTAATGAGCCCATAAAAAAATTTTTTCATTTCTGTTACAGTGTTTTTCTTCCCTAGCACTTCTTTCTATTCTTTCTTAAAATTTTCATCTCTTTGTTTCTGTTATCCATCTCTTCCTGCATATTGTCTATTTTTTTCCATTAAACCCTTTGGCATATTAATCATTGTTTGTTTGCTTTTTAAATTTCTGTTATGATAATTACAACATTCCTGTCATATTTGACTCTGGTTTTGATGCTTATTCAGTCTCTTCAAACTTGTCGTGTTATTTTTTGTTGAAAAGTAGACATCCTTTCCTGAGTAAAAGGAACTGAGTAAAGGAAAACAGACCTTTAGTAACATAGATGTAACGTGTAGGAGAAGAGGAAGTGTTTATAGTCCTATGACTGGATGGGGCTGGAGTTGTCTTCTCCTTCCCCAATTTGGAAGGCTAGGGCAGACTAGAGTTGGGTATTTTCCTTCCCCTAGTTAGGTTAGGATTTGATATAACCCCAGCAGGTTAGCTCTGGTGAAATAGTTTCACCTAAGGTCAGGCCTTGTTAAGTAGAATGGAAAGCTCTGGTTTATTTCACAGGGGTTCTTTTTCTTCTCTCCTGCTGGAAGCCAGAGACATTTTTCTCCAATATTTACTTTGAGGACCTGCTATTGCCTCTGGAGGTAAAACTCACAAAACTGCGATGGTCCTCCTAGGACTGGGTCCCCCTAGAGTTTTTCTCTCTCAGGCTAGTCCATACTGAGCCTCCTGTAATTTATCAGTTATTATTCAGGTTTTCCAACCCCAGTACTGGTTCCCACAAAGATTTCTGCTTGTGAGTTTCTGCTTATGTAACTTGTAATTCTATGTATCCACCTGTCTGTCTGTCCAATTTGGGGTAGTTTGCCCTGTGACCTCATTTCTCTGATGGATCTAAGAAGATTCTCTTTTCCCTCCAGTTTGTTCACCTTTGAATTGTTATTAAGATAGAGTGAAAATTGGTCAGCTTAACCTTACATGCTGTACTAGAAACCAGAAGTCCAGAATGGTGTCTTTATTTCTATGGTGTGTAACCCTGATATTGTCACGTTGTTTTTCAAAAAGGCATTCAGAACTCCCTTTTCCACCAGCACTGTAGGTGAATGATCTTTTTCCACATCTCTGTCATCAATATTTTTGCTACTTTTAATTTTGCCATTCTCATAGGGATAAACATTAAACATTGTTACTGTAATTTGCATTTACTGGCTACTCTTGAATTTGAGTACTATATGATTTTTGGCCAATTAAATTTGATCTGTGAATTTTTTATTCATATCCTTTGCCCATTTTAAATTATATGATTTCTTCCTTCTTTGTTACTAAGATCTCTCCTTTCCTCCCATCTGTTTTAGAAACATTTTGTTTCAAATCTGTCTTTTGCCTGTTGACTTTGCTTATGATAATTTTGCAATAAAATATATATATATAATATGTGTGTAAGTGTAAACACAGTCAATATGACTATGATTTTGTATAGTTACATAGTTTCTGATGATCCAGTCTTAGTAAGAAGATCTCTGCCATTGTTTCTTACTCATGATTTTTTCTACTCAATTAAACTATTAATGTAATCATACATTAAATTTCATATAATTTTATATATTTTAATTAATTTCATATAATAAATTTTTGCTTCCTCTTTTCTCATATCATTTTCCTTATTTTTTTATTTTATCAAATTGCTGTCCATTCCATTTTTCCATTGTTAATTTAAAAATTCTGTATACTTTTCTGCTCACTAATTATTATCTTACCTTCCCATATTTTGTAATTGACACAAATATCTCTACTATTTGAATACTAGATGTGAAGTATTTTCCTTACAAAGACAACTATTCACCGGTGGAGATGCTCTATCTGCTACCATCCCAACTCCTTTCTAATAAGAGAATTCTGAAAAATAATTGCTTCCCCAGAAATTTGATATTTACCTATTTCCATTTCTCCTGCCCAATCCTCAACTCCTTGATTTTACTTGGTTCAGTATACTTTTCTCCTGTGCTATTATAATTTTACTTAAAGGATATCTAGTCTATTTAGGAGCTCTTACTGAACACTAATTTTTCATATTGCCTGGCAGCTTGTTCTTGTCTACTGAGATATAATTTTTGAGCAAGTCTCTATCCTGGTATATTTGTTGTCTGATTAGTATTCTTTCTTGAGCCACCTTCCTCAAATTTGTTACATGTCACTGAAATCTAGTATATTGTCTTGATTTTCCTTCCCCTAAAAGCTAGCATCTGGGTAAAAAAGATTCTTAGGTAACATCCTTTCCACTCAGTTGTCCTCTTATACCTTACAGTACTGCATATAGAAAGTCCAAGAATGAACTTGGCTCTCATGACTAATATCTCTTTATAGTTTTGTTGGGTGTTTTGATTTATTTCTTACATTTTGTGACGCATACCATTAATTCAGGTCAAGAGTAACCTATCATTTCCTTCCATTCACTGCTGATTTTTGTAGTAAGAAAGTCATATCTTTTAGTTCCTAAAAAGTCTCCTTTGTGCTAAACTTATATTTCATTAAAACTCTTATTATATTTTTAAAGTTCAAATAGTCCTTCATCAACTCTTTCAGACTAACCTTCCTCTCTAGGAATGCTGTGTTCTCTTTCATGACTTGTCATGTTTTTCTTTTTGTTTTGTTTTTCTCATGGAGGCTCAAGTCAGGTTATTGGAATATTTAGCTCCAGCAATCCACGGGAGAAAGAAGGCAGAGGGCCTCCTAGAGAGGTGGTGCCAGCTGTCTAAAGAGGCCCCTGTGGAAAGCCTCCCAACTCTTTGGTCTCCTCACTCTTTACCAGGGACAAGGACAGGAATGACTCACACCCAACAATTTCAGACCTTAGATTTTTTGAACCAGGAATATACAGAGTCCACTGCTTCCCTACTCTTCACTTTGCATCCCTTCCCGGTGTCTGATGCCTTCCTTTAATTGCCCAGCACTGATGTTGAAGTGTTTGCCCCACCTATGAGACTCCAGGTTTTCAAGAGTCAAACTCCATCCTTGTTTTCACTCTCAGGAAGGCTACATAGCTCTGCCACATTTGGTTTAGAAGAAGCAGATGGGGGAAGATCCAAGATGGCGCCGTGAGTAGTCCTCTTTGTCTCTCGCCCTTCGAGTCTACAATTATTTGGACACTTATCGCTTGACAAAGGATATCCAGACAGCATCTCAGGACGTCTGAGACACCCACGCGACTATACATCGGAAGGCGGACGGACTTTCCTCCGGTAGGATGTGGAAATAGGCGAAAACTCTCCGACCCCGACGGGCAGCCTAGTACCCGCAAGCGGCTTTCTTCCAACGGACGCCCCCAGAGGATCCACACACATCTAGGGCAGGAGCGAGAACACAACAGAGGAGCGACGGTGGAAATAGTTGACCAGAACCCTACCTAAACCCCCCGCAATTACTCCTAAACGCAGAGGGAAACTTTGGAGTTGCACACCTGAGCCCGCGGGGAGAGTCTCTCCCCGCCATTGGCGGGGAGACCCAGCCTGGTGCTCGGGGCGCCCGGAGGGTCCCAGAGAGAGACACGGAGGGCACGGAGGTCTCCCAGCTGCCGTTGCCCGCCCCGTGGGACTAGGGATTGCTGGAGATCTCGGAGAGGACCGGGGCTGGGGGAACTTTCAAAGGCCGGTTCTGCGACCCGGAGGGGAAGCGCCAGAGCTCCGCCCGGGCAGCAGACAAAACTCTCTGTCTGCCGTTAGCAGAGGGGCCACGCCGAGCATTCATTGCTCCGGGAGAGGCCCGGAGAGAATCCCAGAGGGCGGGGCGACCCCCAGCTGCCATTGCCCGCCCCATGGGGCTAGGGATTGCCAGAGATCTCGGAGAGGACCGGGGCAGGGGGAACTTTCAAAGGCCGGTTCTGCGACCCGGAGGGGAAGCACCGGAGTTCCGCCAGGCAGCAGACAAAACTCTCAGTCTGCCATTAGCAGAGGGGCCATGCCCAGCATTCAGGGCTCCCGGGAGAGGCCCAGAGAGAAGCCCAGAGGGCGGGGTGACCCCCAGCTGCCGTTGCCCGCCCCGTGAGACTAGGGATTGCCGGAGATCTCGGAGAGGACTGGGGCTGGAGAGAGTTCCAGAGACCCAGCTTAGTAGCCTAGGGGGAAACCCTACAGGCTCACAGCAGCCTTAGGGAAAGCCTCTGCACAGCACCAGTAGAAGGCACCCAGCCGCCAGCCACAAGGCCGGAAGACCCCAGGGCAAAAGCAGCATAGCTAGGTGTACTAACCACAGACTGTAGAAGATGCCAATAGCTCTCCTGCGACCCATAGAGGACAAGTGAGATTCGGTGGGTGCCGACAGCAACGGAGTGACAAATATAAGTGATCCCACCCCTGGCCGCTGGAAAAGCCCATAACACCGTAGCAGACCCCAAGGAGAGAGCACATCTAGGTGGGCTGCAACAGTAGGCACCTGCAGCCTGAAGCCCCCCTGTGACGGCCCCCACGGCAGAGGAGGGAATCCAAAGGGCCACTGTGGCTACGAAGAGAGGCCCAGGCCCAATTAGCAACTACGGACAGGGTTCCTGGTTGGTGAAGTATAAACAGCTGCTCCCCCCACCGCAGCAGCTGAAACAAGTGAAAGGAGCAACTAAACTCTATCTCCATGCGGAGGCACAAATCAACAACATCAAGCAATATGAAAAAATACATTAAATCTCCAGAACAGAAAGAAAGTAACAAATACACAGAAAACAATCCCAAAGAAAATGAGATATATAACCTAAATGATGATGACTTCAAAACAGCCATCATTAAGATTCTCAATGGGTTAAGAGAGAATTCTGACCGACAACTCAACGAGTTCAGGAGCTATGTCACAAAAGAGTTTGATACGATAAAGAAGAACCAAACAGAAATATTGGAAATGAAGAACACAATAGAGGAGATTAAGAAAAATCTAGATGCTCTGAACAGTAGGGCCGATAATATGGAGGAAAGAATTAGCAATTTGGAAGATGGCAATATAGAATGTTGCAGGCAGAGGAGGAGAGAGAAGCAAGACTTAAAAGAAATGAAGAAACTCTCCGAGAATTATCAGACACAATTAGGAGATGCAACGTAAGGATTATAGGTATACCAGAGGGAGAAGAGAAGGAGAAAGGGGCAGAAAACCTATTCAAAGAAGTAATGGCTGAGAACTTCCCAAATCTGGTGAGGGAGATGGATCTTCAGGTGACAGAAGCCAATAGATCTCCAAACTTTATCAATGCAAGAAGACCAACTCCATGGCATATAGTAGTGAAGCTAGCAAAAGTCAACGACAGGAGAAAATATTAAGGACAGCCAGGCAAAGGAAACTAACCTACAAAGGAACCCCCATCAGGCTATCAGCAGATTTCTCAGCAGAAACTTTACAGGCTAGAAGAGAGTGGAATGATATATTCAAAAATCTGAAGGACAAAAATCTACAGCCGAGAATTCTCTACCCAGTGAAAATATCCTTCAAATACGATGGAGAAATAAAAACTTTCCCAGATAAACAAAAATTAAGGGAGTTCATTGCCACAAAACCTCCTCTTCAGGAAATCCTCAGGAAAACCCTCATTCCTGAAAAATCCAAAAAAGGAAAGGGGCTACAAAACCAAGAGCAGAGGAGATAAGTAGAAGGACAACAACAGAGAGTAGCAGCTCTACATCAGAACAGATTAAACCATGGGACGAGAAACAAAGGAAACTGAAGAAAACCAGAAAACAAGACACAAAATGGTAGTGGTAGGCCCCCACGTCTCAATAATCACTCTAAATGTAAATGGATTGAACTCCCCAATCAAAAGACACAGAGTGGCAGGATGGATCAAAGAACAAGATCCAACAATATGCTGCCTCCAGGAAACACACCTCAGCCCCAAAGACAAACACAGATTCAGAGTGAAGGGATGGAGAACAATACTCCAAGCTAATAATGAACAAAAGAAAGCAGGTGTCGCTATACTAATATCAGACAAGGTAGATTTCAAAGCAAAACAGATAAAGAAAGATAAAGAGGGACAGTATATAATGATAAAAGGGACTCTCCACCAAGAAGACATAACACTTATAAATATATATGCACCCAACACAGGAGCACCCAAATTTGTAAAGCAACTCTTAATAGAACTAAAAGAAGACATCAACAACAATACAATAATAGTAGGGGACCTCAACACACCATTAACACCAATGGACAGAACATCCAGACAGAAAATCAACAAGGAAATAATAGAATTAAATGAAAAATTAGACCAGACGGACTTAATAGATAAATATAGAACACTTCATCCAAAAACAGCAGGTTACACATTCTTCTCAAGTGCACATGGAACATTCTCAAGGATTGACCATATTTTGGGAACCAAAGCAAACATCAATAAATACAAGAGAGTTGAAATAATATCAAGCATCTTTTCTGATCATAACGCTATTAAACTAGAAATCAACTACAAGAAAAAAGCAGAGAAAGGTGCAAAAATGTGGAGACTAAACAACACGCTTCTCAACAAACAATGGATCATTGAAGAAATTAAAGAAGAAATCAAATATTATCTGGAGACAAATGAAAATGAGAACACGACATACCAAATCATTTGGGATGCAGCAAAAGCAGTCCTAAGAGGGAAATTCATCACAATACAGGCTCACCTCACTAAACAAGAAAAAGCTCATGTAAGCAACCTCAAACGACACCTAACAGAACTAGAAAAAGAAGAACAAACAAAGCCCAGAGTCAGTAGAAGGAGGGAAATAATAAAAATAAGAGCAGAAATAAACGATATTGAAACAAAAAAGACAATAGAAAGGATCAATGAAACAAAGAGTTGGTTCTTCGAAAGAATTAACAAAATTGACAAACCCCTAGCCAGACTCACCAAGAAAAGAAGAGAGAAATCGCAAATTAATAAAATCAGGAATGACAGAGGAGAAATCACAACAGATACCAATGAAATACAAGAGATCATAAGAGAATACTATGAAAAACTATATGCCAACAAATTGAACAACCAGGAAGAAATGGACAAATTCCTAGACTCCTACAATCTCCCCAAACTGAATCAGGAAGAAATGGAGAATCTGAATAGACCAATCACAAGTAAAGAAATAGAAACGGTAATCAAAAACCTCCCCAAAAACAAGAGTCCAGGACCAGACGGCTTCTCTGGAGAATTCTACCAAACATTCAAAGAAGACTTAATACCTATTCTCCTCAAACTGTTCCAGAAAATTGAGAAAGATGGAGAACTCCCTAACACATTCTATGAAGCCAACATCACTCTGATCCCCAAACCTGACAAGGACAACACAAAGAAGGAGAACTACAGGCCGATATCACTCATGAACATAGATGCAAAAATCCTCAACAAAATTTTGGCAAACCGATTACAGCAATACATCAAAAAGATTATACACCATGATCAAGTGGGATTTATACCAGGGACACAGGGATGGTTCAACATCCGCAAGTCAATCAACGTGATACACTACATCAACAAAATGAAAAACAAAAACCACATGATCATCTCAATAGATGCAGAGAAAGCATTCGACAAGATCCAACACCCATTTATGATAAAAACCCTCAGTAAAATGGGTATAGAAGGAAAGTACCTCAACATAATAAAGGCCATATATGATAGACCCACAGCCAACATCATACTCAATGGACAAAAGCTGAAAGCCATCCCTCTGAGGACAGGAACAAGACAAGGGTGCCCACTTTCACCACTCCTATTCAACATAGTACTGGAGGTGCTGGCCAGAGCAATTCGGCAGGAAAAAGAAATAAAAGGAATCCAAATAGGTAACGAAGAAGTAAAACTCTCGTTGTTTGCAGACGACATGATCTTATACATAGAAAACCCCAAAGAATCCACAGAAAAACTATTAGAAATAATCAACAACTACAGCAAAGTAGCAGGGTATAAAATTAACGTGCATAAATCAGTAACATTTCTATACACTAACAATAAACTAACAGAAAAAGAACTCAAGAACTCTATCCCATTCACAATCGCAACAAAAAGAATAAAATACCTTGGGATAAACTTAACCAAGGAAGTGAAGGATCTATACAATGAAAACTACAAGACTTTCTTGAAAGAAATAGGCGATGACATAAAGAGATGGAAAAACATTCCTTGCACATGGATTGGAAGAATAAACATAGTTAAAATGTCCATACTACCTAAAGCAATATACAGATTCAATGCTATCCCAATCAGAATCCCAAGAACATTCTTCACAGAAATTGAACAAACAATCCTAAAATTCATATGGGGGAACAAAAGACCGCGAATTGCTAAAGCAATCCTGAGCAAGGAAAACAAAGCCGGCAGAATCACAATCCCCGATTTCAAAATATACTACAAAGCTACAGTGATCAAAACAGCATGGTACTGGTACAAAAACAGGTCCACAGATCAATGGAACAGAATTGAAAGCCCAGAGATAAAACCACACATCTATGGACAGCTAATCTTCGACAAAGGAGCAGAGGGCCTACAATGGAGAAAAGAAAGTCTCTTCAACAAATGGTGCTGGGAAAACTGGACAGCCACATGCAAAAGATTGAAAATCGACCATTCTTTTTCACCACACACCAAAATAAACTCAAAATGGATCAAAGACCTAAAGATTAGGCCTGAGACAATAAGTCTTTTGGAAGAGAATATAGGCAGTACACTCTTTGACATCAGTTTCAAAAGAATCTTTTCGGACACTGTAACTCCTCAGTTGAGGGAAACAATAGAAAGAATAAACAAATGGGACTTCATCAGACTAAAGAGCTTCTTCAAGGCAAGGGAAAACAGAATTGAAACAAAAAAACAGCTCACTAATTGGGAAAAAATATTTACAAGCCACTTATCCGACAAAGGGTTAATCTCCATAATATACAAAGAACTCACACTGCTTAACAACAAAAAAACAAACAACCCGATCAAAAAATGGGCAGAGGACATGAACAGACATTTCTCAAAAGAAGATATGAATATGGCCAAAAGACACATGAAAAGATGTTCATCATCGCTAATCATCAGGGAAATGCAAATCAAAACTACACTAAGATATCACCTTACCCCCGTTAGATTGGCAAAAACATCCAAAACCAAGAACGACAAATGTTGGAGAGGTTGTGGAGAAAGAGGAACCCTCATACACTGTTGGTGGGAATGCAAACTGGTACAGCCACTATGGAAAACAGTATGGAGATTTCTCAAAAAGTTAAAAATAGAAATACCCTATGACCCAGCCATCCCATTACTGGGTATCTATCCTAAGAACCTGATATCAGATATCTCAAGAGTCCGTTGCACCCCTATGTTCATCGCAGCATTATTTACAATAGCCAAGACGTGGAACCAGCCTACATGCCCAGAAACTGATGATTGGATAAAGAAGATGTGGTATATATACACAATGGAATACTACTCAGCCATAAAAAAAGACGAAATTGGCCCATTCACAACAACGTGGATGGACCTCAAGGGCATTATGTTAAGCGAAATAAGTCAGTCAGAGAAAGGCGAACTCTATATGACTCCACTCATAGGTGGAAATTAGTATATTGAGAAGGAGATCTGATCGGTGGTTACCAGGGAAAAGGGGGGGTGGGGGGAGGGTACGGAGGGGGAAGTGGTGTACCCACAACATGACTAACAAAAATGTACAACTGAAATCTCACAAGGTTGTAATCTATCATAACATTAATAAAAAAAAAAAAGAAGAAGAAGCAGATAGATTAAACTTAGGGATCGAATGAGAGGGAACAGCACACTTCTAGAATTGCTCAAATTCAAAACCTGGGCTGAGCCTTAATAGATGAAATGAGGTGGTTTAGCAATTAACAAAGAAAGTGTGATACCTGGGTAAAAAGATATATTTTTAAAATTTCATGTTTAAGAGAATTATTCTATAAACAAATCTATTTCATGGTTGCAAGTTGAGACTTCACTGAACCAGACACTGTTATTCACTAAGGAGAAAGAGAGAGAGAGAGAGACAGGGAGGGAAAGAGGATGGGGAGTGAGGGATGGGGCAGGGAAAGAAGGAAGGAAGGAAGGAGAGAGAGAAACAGTAATCTGATCATCATGGAAGTACCTTTTCCTACTTGAATCGAAGGTGACTGAGTCGTACCATTTCCCCATAGGCTGAATCTGAAGACGCCCTGCAAACACCGCAGAATAAGGTTTAAAAAACTCAGGTAGACAAAGTTAGGCTAGACAGCAGAAACCACAGCCAAGGTCATCCATATGAGCAGTTTGATTAGAATGTTGTCACTGGCTGACATTTATGGGTGCAGGACACTTGAGACCAGTACCATGAATGAATTTTAAACAGTCTCCATAGCATTGGGTCAGTACTTCAAATTTCACCTCTGTGAATGGAGACTGGGCTAAGCTTGGGTCATATACCTTTGCCCTGCCTGGGCTGTCAGGAGCTGGGAAAGTGAGTATCTCCCCTATTTATGCTATAGTAAAGTGGGCACTGGATCCCATCATTACTGTCTATAATGGGGGAATGGATGCTAAGTGGCTACAAAGATGAAAAATATGTACAAAATATTTCTTTTTGTAGCCTAATATTCATACTTTTCTTCGCTTAGTAACATTTCCAAATAAAAATGTGCCCACTCAACAGAATGCAACTCTCCCTTGTAGAAGTGAAAATATACTCATCCCAACCTCAAAGGGAGACAATCAAAATATTGTCAGTTATTGCATTTACCTCCAAATCCAGGACTCCTGGTGATGTATATTCCTCATTTGATTGGGTTAAAATCAAATCGTGAGGGTCCGGCCTGGTGGCACAGAGGTTAAGTGTGCACGTTCCGCTTTGGTGGCCCGGGGTTCGCCGGTTTGGATCCCGGGTGCGGACAAGGCACCGCTTGGCAAGCCACGCTGTGGTAGGCGTCCCACATATAAAGTAGAGGAAGATGGGCATGGATGTTAGCTCAGGGCCAGTCTTCCTCAGCAAAAAGAGGAGGATTGGCAGCAGATGTTAGCTCAGGGCTAATCTTCCTGAAAAAAATAAAATAAAATTGTTATATTCTGTAATGCTTGGACAAAATTAAATAATTTAACGACCACCAACCCACCCAAGTTGGGGAGGTGAGAGATACTACAAATCAAATATATGTAATTTACATATAATACATAATCACTATATTATAGAATATATAATAATATGTCTTTATTATTTAATATAGTTTAAAATGCATTAAAATATTTTTAAAAAGCACAATTTCTCAAATGAGGCTAGTGACTCCACACCTAGGGGTGTCCTCTGTGAATCTCCTGTCAGGACTTGGCAAAGTCTCCAAACAGCATCCAGATCTACCCGCAGGCCCTGTAACCTAAGAAAGGTGCAGATAGGAAAGATGCTGCATGAGTTCAAGGTGAATAGGCTTGGAGCTTTCAGGTGATTCTTTCCGCCAACCTGCTTTCACCTGGAAACCTAAGCTCGGGAAGATCTGATGAGTTTGCTGCTATAGAACATTCACAGCTGAGTGGTTCAGCTCTTGTTGCTGTCAGACCAAAACATCTAAACTGATCTGGTGCTAAAGATCACCTTGACAAGACCATTCCCCAATTTTCAAATACAATTTTCAACTAGACAATGGCAACTTTCTCATTGAAATTTGCATTTGAGCAGAAAAAAATTTAGTATTGTGTATTTGCATACTGTGGGCTAATTTCAAAAGTCTTTCAGAAGAAGGCCAATAAATTCCTCGTGGAAGACAAGAGTAATGACTGTTTTAATATTCTAAATGTGGAGGGAATCAATTTCCAGACTTAAAATCTTGTGTAATAAAGTGTGTTGATTTCACTTTTGGGGAGAGCGTTTCATAAGATTGTTAAAGAGCCCTGTTCCCCCAAAAGGTTAAGGGTCATTAATCTGAAGAACATCTATTAGTAGATTTTTCACACAGTTTAAGCGACAGCGTCTGCCACAGCTTCTCACCTCACAGTCTTTTATTATCTTTTAATCATATTTTCTGAATGTTTACGTGTTGTTCTTATCTCATTTATGAATATGGTTAATGTTTTAAATACGGGAAAACTTCAAAAGTCAAATAGAACATTTTACTACTTAAATTAGAGATTAAAGAGACAAATGATAACATGATAAAGTGATAATTGAAAGTTCACATTTGATCAAAACAACCTCTTCTGTGTCTTTTTCTTGGCACAAATTTAGCCACTTCTAATATGCCAGTTACAGTGACATCTTTCGTAGGTAATAGTCATTGTTAAGTGTGATCACAACAAAATTGTTAGAACATTTAGTAACTTAACACAGATTTCACTCTGTTAACTACAATCCTTACTAAGGCAGATGAAAAGTTGACTGTGTTTTACTTAGCAATTCACTAAATTGAAGCTAAATGGAAGTTGGCTTGGCCTCCAGTTAACCGAAGTCCCAGCCAGCAGAGATGCTGGTGCTAAACGCTTGGGATGATGTTAATGGGAATTCATCTACATTGACTGCAGTCAGCACTGTTGCTGATAAGCACAGTAAACCTAGAAATGTTACTGGGCTTGAAAAGATAGAATAGGTTTGTTTTTATGCTGAGTGAAGTTTGGATCTTTTTTTGATAATGGACTTTCTGCTGAATTTACACTTAATCTCTAAGCATTCTCAGCAGTATCCTCATTCAGGGATCTTCTGCGGGTTCTCTATTCCTGGAGGATTCATTAAAGAAACGTAGAAAAGCAGACCCTTCCCTACCCCAACACCACCCAGGCTGGGACACCCTTGAAATCCACAACCTCTGAATGCGTCTTTATTCTCAATCCATTGATATTCTTGGCCTATATCTTTCCATCGTTCAGATACTGGAGAATGCTGTAACTGGATACACAGTGGCACGTTCTAACAAGACTTTGGATAAGCATTATACTTACTGTACCACAGTACTGTTTACTGTACCAAAACAGAGGACCCTTTCACAGCTTCAAAAGTCCCTTTCCCTTAAACACACACCACCACAGACAGACACACAGTCACACATCTTAGTGTATGATATGCAGCCTTCCCTGCAGTAGAATATTAAACCATGTTTTCTGTCAATGTGATATAAAGAAACAAGAGGCCTCATGTAATTTGGGTTTTTCCAGGTATCCACTTTCAGTCTAATGTACTGTTGTGAAAGTAAGCCAGTAAATCTATATGGCTGGTCCATTTGGGGACTTGGTCTGCTCTCTTTAGTCTGTGACAATTTCTGGTTTCCATTCCTTGTTCAGGGATGATAACAGTGTGATTTACAGGTATAACTAACAAATGAGATCAATTAAAATGTCTAGAAGCGGCACCTGTCTGAGTATAGGGTTGCACTAAATGATTCCCACAGCTTCGTTTCCTGGAGCCCCTGCCATTTGCAAGCCCACTCCACACGCACAGTAACAATGAAGGGTTGTTTCTAATGGGCATGGCCCAAGAAAGCAGGCCTTATCCCGTGGCTTAGATTTATGATTATTATCACTGACTGGAAACAACAGGCGTATTTTTCAACTCCATTTATACAAACAATCCCAGTGTTTCATAGCATTCATTAATATAGCTTCTTGAATTGCCCAATTTGTTACAAATTTGTACTGTCAGCTGCCTTTGTGATTGAATTGAATTGGAATGAAATAGAAGCTACCTTTCATTTGTCTACATTATTGAATACTTTGATCATTACAAGAGAAACTTGATACTTTTCAAAGATCTAAGATCATGGAGAAGGGGAAAATGGTTACTTCTGGAGATAAAAGTAACAATTGGATAAAACACTCCAGAACATTTTTACCTTTCTTTTACTAAAGCTTTGTAAAAAAAATAAATAAATAGTAGACACTTGGGCAAACCTTGTGATCACCAGGCATTATATTAAATAGTATGTAGAAATTATGAAGGCTGAAGTATATTTCTATTGTTAGGTTTAATTACAATAGAAATGTTGAGTTGAACTTTGTAAACATGCTTTCACTTATGTTCTCATTTGGGGACAAGACGAGCTAGATCATATAATGCAGGGTGAAAATTTCTGTTCCATGATATATGTCTGAAGTCAGAAATTGTATTTATGAAATGAATTGATATTATTAGTGTACTTGAAACTACAATTCAATGGAATTCTCAAAAGTTAGCCAGCATCTCCCTTCCTAAGTAACATAAGTCCTAACAGTAGCATACACCAGTGAGCGTATGAGCAGGGAAATTTTGCCTACTAAAGCATTTGCAATTCTCTACCTCAAATACTTAAGCCTCCTATAAGTAAGAAGGCAACGCATGCCAGTTTGCCTGGGTTGGTCCATGGTTAATGCCTGTCGTGCATGCATATTATTAAATAGAGTCCTTTCAGCCACACAAGTGGGTTTAACAACTAATCATACAGACACCCAACTTGTACATCTAACAAAATAACACTGCAAAAGTTAGTTGCATCTTATTTAAAAAAATAATATCTCAGTTATAAAAATGTAATTAAAGGCACTCATCCAAATAAGCCACAGTTAGATACAAGTTATTTCTTTTTTCTGTAAGACAGCCAGAGCAGCCTCAGCTGTGAAGACTGTGGCTTCAGAGATGCTAGATATGATATGATTTTTATGTGTTAATGTGCAACTGGTTTAGACCTTTAAAAATAGTTACACAGAATTGCTGTTTAATTATCGCCAACCCCCACATACAGTACCACGCCATATCTTATTCTGCAACGAAGAATAAAATACATAGGGAGGAAATCTAATTACACCTTATCTCTTATACCATTTCTCTCCTACAGATTTCAGACAGTAGGATTCAGACTACAAAATCAAAGCTACTCTAATCATTTCTCGCATGAAGAGTGGAATCAACCAAGTTTGTATCACAAAGAAAGAAAATGCTCACACATTTAAATTTTTAAAAACATAGGCCACCGATGTTGTTCACGAAGATAGTCATATTCATGTAGGAAACGGTGCTCATCTGGGGGCAATATTATGTACTTAAAATCTTATGATATTTCTATCTATAAACATAGAGATATATAAAATAGAGATGTATATTTACATATAAGGTATAGATATATTTTTAATTCTCCTCATAAAAATATTGCTGAAATTGCTGAAAGCTTCCAGAAACCTCTTAGCCATTAGTGTGTTGGAATAGATAGACTCTGAGAAATAGTACAGCTCAATCACTTTCAATCAATCTTGGAAACTAAGATTGAGGAACATAGATTAATTTACCCAAGTCATGGAGGAAGAGGGTTTTGGAGTCAGAGTTCTAGCTATTTCTTTGCTTCCTGCCTTCCTTTCTTCCTTATTTTTTTAGTAACTTTGTTAGGCAGCTTGACACCACAACCTCCACTGCTGCGCTCAGTGAGTTCAAGGTACACAGTTATGCCCCCTGTTTATGAGCAGGGACTGCCATTTGTTCGTGTGACCTGATCTAGTTCACATCAAAGTTGTTCATTCCATGTTTGGTGAATTTAAAAGTTTTTGAGATACCTTCCTAGCTGGGAAGTGTTTGCTATACATGGAGGCCTTGCTGTCACACATTGATTCATCCACATTTCTAACTTCAGGGGTCATGAGCCCCTCGAGAAGAGTTCTAGGCTGGGATAATTTCATGTGCTGTCACTGTTCTGGATACAAATTTTTACCACTATACTTATTGCAATGGGCTAACATTACATTTGTTCTCCACCCTGTCCTCTCCATCGAGACCATGAACACCCTGAGAGTTGGGTCAATGTTTCATCCATGTCAATTCTCATCCATAGCACCAAGCATGCACTCTTTAATAACTGATTGTCTAATGGATAGATGGACAGATGGATGGATGGATGGATGGGCAGAACATTCAATAGGACTAAGACAGGTAATTTGATAAACAGTATTTTAGGAAGACTAGATTTAAGAAGGATGGGAAAACTCAGAAAATTACCAAAGACTAGTGTAAGTTGGGAGGAGCTTTTGTATGGGAAGTAGGAGATGATGCTGAGAAGGACAGTGATGAAACCATATTTCTGAGGACTTTGAATGAGGAACTAATGAACAGGGATTTTTCTTTTTTTTAATGTAACAGAGAAACTTGTTTAAATTTCTTAATAAGGGGAGGGAAGAGATTTGATCTACATATTTCTGAGGTAGTTGATGCCGCAAGTGGGTAGAGAATAATTATTTCTGTCTCCAAGTCTATTTAAATACGGCAGAAGAAAACTATAATGGTATTCTTTAGAGGTGAAAAGATTATATAAGCAATTCCATGAAAGATGAATTCAAGCCAACTAACCAGAAGATTCTTGTCTTAATCAGCTGCCTGCGTGCCCATCAAACCTACACAATAGCTGTAGTAAGCTCAGGCCTGGCCTTCAGAGTTCAGAACTTCAGAAGCTAGGCCTACTCATTTAGTTAACCAAGCATAGCAGTCCAAGGTTTGGAAAGCTTTCTGGTACCTTTCCATCCTAGGAATGGGCCTATGATCTCATGCACCAGTCCTTATCACCTTCTCCCAAGGGAAAAGAGAAGTCAAAGAAAGAGATATTTGCTTAATTCCTCATTCCTCTTCAATTCCTAAAAACCTTGAGCCTCACTTATAATAATAGTAATAATAAAAATAGCTCCTCATGGTCATGAGCAAAACAAAATTCATCACTACCTTTCTTTTTCCCAACAGACTAGCAATGAGAATCGGACATAGGTTGGTGATGATTACTAGGGAATAAGAAACAGTGTTCTAACAAGGAATCCTTGTGTGGGCCACCTACAGGGGTTGGGGCTACCTGCACACAAGGAAACCACTCTTTCCTCCTGGGAGTCTTTGTAAATTCAGGTGATTAATATTGTGTGTTCTTCTATTCAGGCACTGCGTTTAAAAGCATTGTTTACCATCACCTTGTAATCAGCGTGCCTCAGCAACCACCTATTACCCTTGATAACAGTGTGGCTGCAATTTAGACCTGAAAGAAATAGGTCTTGGATGGGCCCTCGGAAGCACAGAGCTACTCTGCAGCCCTGTTATCTCCATTTGTAATTTGTTTTCAAGAACAGTGCTTTACATTTCAGTTGGATGACACCTTTTAATGTATCATAGAGGTAAAGCGGCTGTAGGACAAACTCATAGCTCTGCCACATTTCAAACGTAAAATGAGCCACAGTGAAGAGGGCTACATTACAATTAAAACCCAAAGTGGGACAGTTCCTCTCAGGATGTGGCACTAACCATTTGTGGGTGACGGGAAAGAGACATTGGTGCTGTCCATACGGCTATTTTAAAGTGGCGTGAAACCACAGTGCGCCCTTAAGCGTCTTCATGTCCCCAGCCATTACTGAATGAGGAAAAGCGAGGGCTCCTGGTAATAGTATCTCAAAGGTTAAGGAAGGCTAAGGTTTGCTGTGGGGCTGCTTCACATTGTCTAAGACAGGACAACTTTTATTGGTAAATATATTCTACTAAAAGACCAAATGAAACCAAAGTGATATTGCAGAGCAAAAATAATGTCAATATTACGACAGATTATTGTATTCAATGAGTGCTTATTTATAAAGATCTTTATCAAATGCATCCATATTCACTTCATTCTATTATTGGCATTAGTTCTTTATTGAGGCATAAATTACACATAATAAAATTCATCCACGTTAAGTGTGCAATTGGATGAATTTTGGCAGTTGCTTGCAGCCACATACTGCCACTAGAATCCAGACATTAAGTTGTTCCATCCCCTCTGAAGAGTTTCCTCATGGCCCGTTATGATCAATTCTCTCCCCCAACCTCCAGCCCTAGGCCACCACTGATCTGCTTTCTGTCACTATGGTTTTGCCATTTCTAGAATTTCACATAAATGGAATTATACAGTATTATTATGATCTGACCAATACAAACCCCCAAAGATGATGGTATTAGGAGGTGGGGCCGTTGGGATGTGCATAGATCACAAGGGTGGAACTTTCATAAATGGGATCAGTGATCTTATAAAAGAGACCCTGCAGGGCTCCCTAGCCCCTTCCACCATGTAAAGAAACAGCAAGAAGCTGGCAGTTTGCAACCCAGAAGAAGGCCTTCCCCAGAACCCAACCATGCTGGCACCCTGATCTTGGACTTCCAACCTCTAAAACTGTAAGAAATAAATTTCTGTTGTTTATAAGCCACCCAATCTGTGGGATTTTGTTACAGCAGTTCAAACAGACTAACATAGAAAATCAGTACCAGAAATGGAGGTGCTGCTATAACAAATACCTAGAAATGTAGAAACAGCTCTGGAACTGGGGATGGGCAGAGGCTGGAACAGTGTTGAGGATAGAAAAAGCCTACATTGTTGTGAGCGGACTGCTAAGGGTAATTCTCACGAAGACTCAGAAGAACAGGGGAATGTAGAGAAAGCCACAATCATCTTGGAGAATAACTAAATAGTTGTGAACAGAATGTTGGTAGAAATATGCATGGTAAAGGCCATTATGATGAGGTCTCAGACAGAAAGAGGAACATATTGGAAATTGGAGGAAAGGTGATCCATGTTATAACATGGCAAAGAGCATGGCTGAATTGTGTTTGTGTTCTAGTGTTTTGCATAAGGTGGAACTTGTCAGTGATGAAATTGGATATATGACTGAAGAAATTTCTAAGCAAAGTGTCAAAGGAACAGCTCGGCTTCTCTTCAGTACTTACAAAAAAGCGTGAGAAGGAAGAAATGACTTAAGATGGAAATGTTCATCAAAAGGGAAGAAGAAATTAAAAATTTGGAAAATTCTCAGCCTATACATATTGCAAAGATTGAGCAGGCATATTCTGAAGAAAGCACTAAGAGTATGGCCAAGTGAACCTTTGATAAAGACCCTTTGATAAATCCCTGGGTGTGAACAGGGGACTTAGTCAGCCACCCCAACAGGAAAGCAGCCAATTTGAAATGAAGATGGAGACCAGAAGGAAAAAGGTTGTTGGATTTCTTAGATTTTACAGGACAGGATCCTAGAGCTATTCTACTTTGTGTGTACAGTATTTTTCAAGACAAGAAAAAAGGGCCCCAAAGGCAATCCAGAGGTTATCAGGCTGCCTCATATGTTTCAAAAAATGCAGGGCCATTACCTGGGTTTCCACAGACCAGACAACCTTCACCCAAAGTCATGGAGTCAAAGTCACTGCAGAGCAGAGACCTGTGAGGAGGGCAGGCCCCAAACCCCAGACTGGTAGACCCAGTGTGGATTCTAGCCCAGGAGAGTCACAGGCATGCACCTCCAACAAGAGAGCTGCCAAGTGGGCTACATCCAGTAAAGCAATGGGGACAGAGACTCTCAAGTGTGTCTGGAATGTGGGCTCCCCCGCCGCAGTGGGCCTTAAGATTTTGGACTTGCTCAGGACCTGTTACCCCTTTTTTCTTTTCTTTTTCTCCCTTTGAGAATGGGGATATTTAGCCTATGATTGTCTAACCATGACATTTTGGAAGTATAAAACTTGTTTGATTTTACACGTTCACAGCTGGAAAGGAATTTGCCTCAGAATAAATGAAACCTTCAGTGTCACTCATATATGATTAAATGAGACTTTGGACTTAGACTTTTGAATTGATGCTGGAATGAGTTAAGACTTTAGAGGTTGTTCAGATAGAATGAATGTATTCTGCATACGAGAGGACATGAATTTAGGGGAGCCAGGGGCAGAATGCTGTGGTCTGAATGCTTGTTTCCCTGCAAAATTCATAAGGGGAAATCTTAACTCCCAAAGATGATGGTATTAGGAGGTGGGGCCTTTGGAATGTGCATAGGTCACGAGGGTGGAGCCTTCATGAGTGGGATTAGAGTTCTCATAAAAGAAATCCCACAGAGCTCCCTAGCCCCTTCTACCATGTGAAGACACTACAAGGAGTTGGAAGTCTGAAACTCCAAAGAGGACCTTCACTAGAACGCAACCCTGCTGGCGCCTGATCTTGGATTTCCAGCCTCCAGGACTGTAGGAAGAAATTTCTGGTGTTTATAAGCCACCCCGTCTGTTCTATTTTATTATAGCAGCCCACACAGACTAAGACAAGTTTGTAGTCCCAGTTTGACATTTTTCACTTTGCACATTATTTTTGAGATCTATTCAGGTTGCTGCACCAACTCATGTGGATTCAACCTCCTAAATTAAGCATAAAATTCGTACCTCCTCTCCACCCTTGTGCCATTTCCTTAGCTGAAACCTGCATCATTTTTCGTGTGTTTAATGGCCTCCTAACTCTTCTGCTTGGCTCTAACCTGACAAACCTATTTGTGTTCACAGTGCTACCAGGTAACTCTTTTGGCAGAACAAATCTAGTCAAGTCATTCAACTTCTTAACATCTTTCTTTGCTATCCAGTGTCTTTAGAATCTGATCCTAGCTCCTTAAGGGGGTATACCAGCTCATCACACTATGGCTCCAAATGATTATCACACCCTGCTTCACGAGTCCTCTACCCATACCAAACCATGTGTCACATTCAGTATTTCACGTTATTTTATGTCTGCCCCATCTGTTTCTTCTGCCTGGAACTCTCTAAGCCCATTGTCCACCTGGGTGCCCTGTTTTTCTTCTTATCACTGATTTACATGAGTTCCTTGTGTATTCTCAATATAAACCCACAGCACCTGGCATGCGTCTGTTGTGGCACTTATCACATACTACCGCCACTGGTAGGTGATCCCTCCATGAGAATAAATAACTTTTGTAGTTCCTACAATGTAGATCTCATAGAGTGAAATAGGAAAAGAATAGACTCAGGAGTGAGGTCATGGCAAATATGGAATAGAGCTTCAGGAATTGGTCCTTCCATTCAAGCAACCTTTAAACTGGCAAAAAAAAAAAAAATGACATTTGATATTTTTGCTTCCTGGAGTACCATCTTCCATTCCCTAGCTTGGCAGTGACCATAGGGAAATCAGCCTGCATTCCTAATGCAGCTTTCTGTGGTGTAGGTGGAGGGGTTATGAACCTTGATCTCTAAAAATTGTGGTGGTGTGTTCCCTGAGGGACCAACCCAGATGCTTGCCTTTAATTCTCCCACCTCTGGCTTCCCAGATACCACCACACTTAAAGACACATATTGGGCAGGAAATGGAGGACAGGACTAGCAGCAGGTAGACCAAAGCCTAGGAAGGAGGAAGCTGAGGAGGAAAATTCCCAGGAGAATGAAGGCTTCGAAGGGCTACTGCAAACACTAGGGAAACTTGAGTCCAATGCATGAGCCTAGGCTAGACGAATGCTCAGAAAAGACCGGAGAGGATCCTAGGCTTGCACCTCTGGCTGATCCTTGGGTTTTGTGCAAGAAAGAGGTAAAGGATAAGGCAGAATTGTAAGTGGCCTGACTAAGTGTTGATAAAGTACCCTAGCTCAGAGTCAATCTACAAAAACTTTGAGAGTATTTGTTGTTTTATTGGCTACGGTCATTGAAGGAAATCTCTTTAGGTCACTGAGATGATGGAACAGAGGTTTCAGAGACTCACAAGACAAAGAATATTTCCTTTGCAAAAATAATTTGGAAAATTTAGTAAATAAACGATGACTGCAGCCATTAAAAGGAACAATATAAAACCCTAGGGAGTGGGGAGAATCTGATTTTTAGACTTACATTGTAATGTTCAAAATGCCCCCTTGTCAACAAAAAAAATCACAAGATGTATAAAGAAACAAAACTGTATGGCCTGTTCACTGGAAAAAAAGAAATTGACAGATACTGTCCTTGAGGAAGCACAGGCTCTAGACTTACTAGAAAAAGAGTTTCTATCTGCTGTTTAGATGTGCTCAAAGAGCTATAGAAAACCATGGACAAAGAGCTAAGGAAGACAAAGATAGTAATATATGAACAAGTAGAGAATATCAGTACAAAGAAAGAAATTAGGAAAAGAAAACAAATAGAAAAAGCGGAAAGTACTGGAGCTAAAAATACAATAACTGAAATGAAAAATTCACTAAAAAGTTTCAACAGCAGACTTGAGCAGGCAGAGGAAAAATCAGTAAAGTGAAAGAGAGGGCAGTTGAAATTACCAAGTCTCAGGAGCAGAAAGGAAATAAATGAGGAAAAATAAAAATCTAAAGGACCTGTGAGACATCGTGAAGTGTACCAAACCTACACATTATGGGAGTTTTAGAAGGAGAAGAGACAAAGAAAGGGGAAGAACTGCGTAGCAGCAGAGTTTCTGCATGCTGTCGAAACTAGGTTTGTATCCATTTAAACTAGACTTTTATAAATTTAGGGTGTTAATTGTAATCCTCAGGTTAACCACTTAGAAAATAATGTAAAAATATACAGAAAAGAAAATGAGAAGGGGAAACCCCACCTCCCCCCCTCAAAACAAAAATAAAAACCAGAATCATACAAAATGGTAGCAGTAAGTCCTTCCTTATCAGGAATCACTTTAAATAGAAATGGATTAAGCATGCCAATTAAAATACCACCGTCTAACTATATGCTGTCTAAAAGAAACTCATCTTAGATCCAAAGATACAAATAACTTGGAAGTGAAAGAATGAAAAAAGATATTCCATGCGAATAGCAATAAAAAGAGAGTCAAACTGGCTATACTAATAGACAAAATGGACATTAAAATCAAATATTGTTAAAAGTGACCAAGAAGGACACAATATACTGATAAAAGGCTCAATTCGTCAAGAAGGTATAACAATTATATGCATACATGTACTGAATAACAGAGCCACAAAATATGTGAAGCAAACATTGACAGAATGGAAGGGAGAAACAGTTCTACAATAACAATGGGGGACCTCAATACTCCATTTTCAAATAATGGATAGAAGATCCAGACAGAATATCAGTAAGGAAATGGAGGACGCGAACAACAAAGTAAACCTACTAGACCTAACAAACATTCCACTCGGCAATAGCAGAATACACATTCTTCTTAAGTGCGCACAGAACCTTCTCCAGGATAGACCATTTATTAGGCCACAAAACAAGTTTTCATAAATTTAAGAAATTGAAATCATATGAAGTATCTTCTCTGACCTCAGTGGAATAAGTTAGAAATCAATAACATAAGAAAAACTGGAAAATTCACAAAAGTGAAAATTAGCACATTCTTAATCAACCAATAGGTCAAAAAAGTAATCATAAAGGAGATTAGAAAATACTTTGAGATGAATGAAAATTTATGGGACACAGCAACGGCAGTGTTCAGGGGAAATTAATAGCTGTAAATGCCTATATGACCAAAAGAAGAAAGATCTCAAATCAGTACCCTAAGATTACACTTTAAAGTTCTAGAAAAATAAAAGCAAACTAAACCCAAAGCTAGCGGAAGGAAAAAAATAATAAAGATTACAGTGGAAATAAATGAAATACAGTATAAAAAATACAGAGAACCAAAGAAATCAAAAGTTGCTTCTCTGAAAAGATTTACAAAAATTTGCAAGCCTCTAGCTAGACTAAGGAAAAAAAAATAGACGATGCAAATAACTGAAATCAGAAATGAAAGAGGTGACATTACTACTGATCTTACAGAAATAAAAAGGATTGTAAGGGAATAGAAGAACAGTTGTACACCAAAATAGATAACCTAGACAAAATGGAAAAATTCCTAGAAACTACCAAAACTGACTCAAGAAGAGGTACAAAATCTGAACAAACATGATAATTAAAGAGATTGAATTAGTAAACAAAAACTTGTGAACAAAAGCTCCAGGACCAGATGTCTTCACTGATGACTTCTATCAAACATTTAAAGAAGGATTATCATCAATCCTTCTCAAAATCTTCCAAACAATATAAGAAGTGGGTAAAATTTCCTAATTCTTTCTAGGAGGCCAGCATTACTATGATACGAAAGCCAGACAAAGATACCACATATACACACAAAAACCAGCATCTTTTATTAATATAAATGCAGATTTCCTCAACAAAACACTAGTAAACTGAATACAACATATAAAAATGATTGCGCGATATGACAAGGTGGGGTTTATCCCAGTAATGCAAAGGTTGTTTAACTTAAGAAAATCAATGTAATACACCAGAGTAATATAACAAAGGAAAAGAATACTGTGTGATCTCTTATATGTGGAATCTAAAAAAAAAGAAAGAAGGAAACCAAGCTCATAAATACAGAGAACTAGGATGTGGGAGAAATGGTGAAAGGTTTTGTTTTTTTAAATAATTTGGAAAAAATTACTAATAAATACCAAAAAAAGCAGAGGAGCATTAGGGTATATGAGGCATATTTTAATTTCTTAAAATATCTAAAATAGAAACAGTTTGATTAATATTTTTTAAAAAGAAGTAACCAGAATTTTCTGACAATGCCTTAGTGAAGGTGTCTAGACAAACAAGACGATAACTTCTTATTCCTAAATTTTTGGTAGCTTTTTTCTTGCGCTTACATTGAAGTAGACACTACTGAGGATGGTTTATAAGGTATTATTCTATAACTGTGTTTATGCAAATATAGATCCCTTCGAAGTGTTTAAATAATTGATTGCTTTAATTTATATAGTTATATTAGAAATCTTTAACTATACTTCTTTAAACACATTGATATACTCTGACTGAAGTACAAGGAAATAAAAAATAATTCAAGAAACAAGTCCATTTCAGGAAAAGACAGCTTCTTAAGCAAAACTGGTATTTTTGATTTAAAGCATATGATACAATGGAATAAAATTTATTAAAGCCATTGAAATATGTAAACAGAATAATACATGGATGATTGAAAGTCAACAGCTAATTGGAATCTTCTATCATGTATTATCTTTCTCTAAGATATTGTTGGCTCCTATGAAAAATGAAAGATTATGCTAAAATCCAAAGTCAGTCAAATAATGCACTCCCATTGATGTTCCATGATCAATCTTATTTGTGAAATATCTTCAATCATTTGCATATACGCTTAAGGATTCCTTCATTCTCAGTTTACTTTCTTTATAAACCTTAAACATTTTAAGACTTTCAATATCTAATACAAAGAAAAGAAAAAGAAAAAGGGAGGTGAATACAAGACAAGAACAAGACAAACTAACAAAAAACTGATGATCATCTAAATTGATGTGGAAAAAGCGGTTGACAAAATTCAATACCTTTTCCTGTGAAAAACACTCAGAAAACTAGGAATAGAGGAAAACTTACTCACCATGATAAAGGGTATTTATAAAAAGCTTCCAACTAACATCATACTTAATGTTGAAAGATTAAAAGTTTCCCCCTTAACACCAGGAACAAGGCAAGGATGCCTACTTTCACCACTGCTATTCGACATTGTACTGGAAGATCTATCCAGAGAAATTAGACAAGGAAAAGAAACACAAGACATGCAAATTTGGAAGAATGAATTTAACTATTTCTCTTTGCAGATGACATGAGCCTATATACAGAAAACCCCAAAGAATTTTTTAAAACTTACTAGAGCTAATAAACAAACTCAGCAAAGTTGCAGTCTACAAGATTAACACAGAAAACTCCATTTTTTTGGTATACACCTGTAATGAACAATCCAAAAAGGAAATTTTAAGAAAACAATTCAATTTATATTAGTATCCAAAAAAATAAAATACTAAAGGATAAATGTAACCAAGGAGGTAAAGGACTTGTATACTGAAAACTAAAATTACTGAAAGAAATTACGAAAGAGTTAAATAAATGGAAAGACATCCTATGTTCACGGATTAGAAAACTTAAAACAGTTAAGGTGGCAATACTAGGCAAAGAGATGTACAGATT